>NW_026889351.1:0-12524 GCF_032173495.1 Musca vetustissima
AAATTTGGCGTAGCGTACTAAATTATGTCTAGAACGATGTGTATTAAGTTTCGTGAAAATTGGTACAGATTTAGATATAGCTCCCATAGATATATTCGTCCGATTTAATGTGAATGGTGCACCAAAGTCCCTACATGTCTTCTGATTTGCACAAAATTTGGCATAGCGTACTGAAATGATACTGCAATGATGTGTGCTGAGTTTCGTGAAAATCGGTTCTGATATAGATATGTATTTGTTTGAAGTCGATTTACATACTTTTGTCCCTTAGAATATTTTCTAAGAGACCAACGATAGGTGCGGATTTGCAACAAATATTTTCTTAATTATCAACTATAGGTGAGGATTTTTAAAGAATACTTTCTAAAAATAGGCATGGATTTTAAACAAATATTTTCTGAAGAAAGTGCGTAGATTTCTAAAGAATATATTCTAAAGGAAAGGTGTGGACTTCGTTTTTTAAAGGAGAATATTTTAAAGGTCCTTTAGAAAATATTGTTTAAAAAATCACGCCTGTGATGCAGATAGTCCTTTAGAAAAAACTCTTTAGAAGCCATGCCTATAGTTCGGATGGTCCTTCAGAAAATTGGTATTATACAAATCCACGCCTTTGTGATTGTTGGTCCTTTAAAAACTATCAGATGTCCCTTTAGAAATAATGTAATTTAAGCATTTGTTTCTTACACAGAGGTAACTCTGATACTTTCCCATTACGCACCCTCCCCTCCCACACCCTCAACATTCACGGTGACCACAACATAAACACCAACACAAATAGCGACAATAACAACCACACGCATACAAACAGTATATTTAGATGAATAACAAAATGAAAGGATGCTGAGGTTGGGTTTCAGTGCCGGACGGCTAATGATGTTTGCAACCAAAACGTGATGGAGAGACGATATAGAGGATTGCGACGAAACTTTTGGAACAAGGTGTTGTATTTTTTAGGTAAAAGAAAGAATGAAAGAAAGGACGAAATTATTCGGAATAATTTGGCGACCACCTTTTGCAACTTGTTTATAAAATGTTTACACAATTATTTAAATTTCGACAAGATGATTAAGAGGACGAGGAAGAAGAAGAACCCCTTAAAGGTAAGAAAGTTTTGAGGGGTTGAGGGCTTTTGGGTGGCAGGGGATGTTCGACAGAGATATGATAAAGCCATACAATAGAGACAATAACCCAATGTCATATTTAAATGCCGGTGATGCTACTCTTCACCAATGGGGGTGGGGAAGGTGGCTGTGCCTTTGTTTATTCTAACCTTGCATATTTCCCTAGAAGTGATTTAAATGTGTCTTTTAAGAATTATAAGCAAGGGTATCTTTACCCCTCTCTCTCAGTTGCCCCAGTTTCTTCATTAAACTGTAATTAGTGTGGACATTTAATTTCGTTTACCTTGCCCCAGCCACCTGGGGCAAGTTCGGCGGGTGTGGAAGTTGACTTGCGAATTTTATTTTATTTGTCCTCTCTGCTAGAGATTATATTTACATATGGAAAAAGTCCTCTTGAAAGATGTGTGGGTGTTTTTATTGCTTCTGCTCGTTTCGACAAACGAGCTGTTAAGAAATTCACTTAAGATGTGCAAAAATGTTTCACATTTTATTCAGTGCCGAATGAAGGACATTCATTTGAATATTTTATATCTTGCACATTTTTGGTTTTGTTTTTATACCCTACACAACTATGTTGTCAGGGTATTATAGCTTTGTGCAGCCCCAAAAGTTTGTAACGCCGCGAAATATGTATACCGATCGTCATATCTCAACTAGCTGAGTCGATCTAGACATGTGTGTCCGTCCGTCTGTCCATTATAATTTGTAAACACGATACAGGCCACAGTTATGGACCAATCTTCACGAAATTTTGTATGTAGGATGGGTTCTGCCCAATGAAGACCCCTATTGTTTTTGGAAAAGATCGGTTAATGTGGACCAAAAACTTTATTTTTGTCGGCTTTTCCGGTTGCTCCAAAGGCCGCAATTATGGCCCAAATACCGCAAAATTTTGCATGGAGAAGGGGATCGGGCCAAAGAATAAGTGTGCCTGTTTTAATAAAGATCGGTCAATATTTAGGGGCCAAATGAACCCTGAGTTTTGTGTAAAAAATTACAAAATTTGTATTCTTTGGCGTATATATTTGCCCCTGAATGTCCTAGACCCGAGAAGTTGACAGTATGTTCAAGAGGAGTGGTTGACCTTTAAATTGATACCAATTATATTGTCATATGTATTCGGATGTGGGAATTGCACATAAATATTTACGGGGGGCTTACGTACTGAGATAAAATCCATTACCACACTAGAGGGCGGAATTATAGCGCTGATTGCTTTGAAATTTTCCATGAGATTCCAGTTATGGTCAAGGACAACGCCTATAATTTTCGGTGATGATCACATAATCATTTTGGGATGAAATGGACCGAAAACGTAATTTTTGTGTTTGTTCGTGTCGATCTATAGGCCACAATTGAAAGCCGAACATCACAACACAACCCACGGTGACGGGAATATAGAGAAGTACTTAGAAGGACTGAATATTAGTAATATTTGGAAAATATGTCAGTGTAAGAAAAAGGTGCTGCTGACCTCTAATGGGGCAAGAGGGTACTAATATCACGAAATATTGTCCAGGCTCGTAATAAACACCGACAGAAAGTTAGAGTTGTAGTTGTGTAGTGTATCGTATGGTCGGCCCCATCCGACTATACTGCTCTGATCATTGGTTTCTTTTTATTGTGGTGTGTTTTTTTGGACAAAAGTGAATGAAGGTGCGCAGCATAAACTGGTTACATACATATTTACTCAGCCAGTGATTTTATATACATGTATATGGTATGGGGAGATTTGCTTAACCTTCAAGGTAGGTGAATGGCAAGAATTTGGGACACCAAACATTTTGATGGACTAAGAGAAGGGAGGGGGAACAAAAAAATGAGAATTACTCAAACTTATTGGTAATAGGTTTTGGATGTAAAACGGTGACCATTTTTTGAATGCCCGCCTATATTTAGTCCTTTAGAAAATATTCTTTAAAAATCCATGCCTGGATTTGGTCCTTTAGAAAATATTCTTTAAAAATCCAAGACTTGAGTGGGTCCTTTAGAAAATATTCTTTAAATATCCAAGTCTTGATTTGGTCCTTTAGAAAATATTCTTTAAAAATCCAAGCCTTGATTTGGTCCTTTAGAAAATATTCTTTAAAAATCCAAGCCTTGATTTGGTCCTTTAGAAAATATTCTTTAAAAAATCCACGCCTTGGTGGCCCTTTAGAAAATATTCTTTAAAAAATCCACGCCTTGGTCCTTTAGAAAATATTCTTTAAAAATCCACGCCTTTTGTGGTAGAAGTCCTTTGGAAAATATTCTTTAAAAATCCACGCCTTTTGTGGTAGAAGTCCTTTAGAAAATATTCTTTAAAAAACCATGCCTGTTGTCCTGAAGTTCTTTCAGGAAATATTCTTTAAAAAACCACGCGTATATTTGGTTCTTTAGAAAATATTCTTTAAAAATCCACGCCTATATTTGCTCCTTTAGAAAATATTCTTTGAAAGTCTTGAAAGCCTTGATTTGGTCCTTTAGAAAATTTTCTTTAAACATCCAAGCCATGATTTGGTCCTTTAGAAAATATTCTTTAAATATCCACGCCTTTTAGGCTGGGGATTCCTTAGAAAATATTCTTTAAAAATCCACGCCTTGATTTGGTCATTTAGAAAATATTCTTTAAAAATCCAAGCCTTGATTTGGTTCTTTAGAAAATATTCTTGGAAAGTCCACGCCTATATTTAGTCCTTTAGAAAATATTCTTTAAAAATCCCCGCCTAAGCTTCTGATAGACCTTGGGATATTTTTCTTTAAAAATCCACACCTATATTTGCTCTTTTAGAAAATATTCTTTAAAAATCCGCGCCTATATTTGCTCCTTTAGAAAATATTCTTTAAAAATCCAAGCCTTAATTTGGTCCCTTAGAAAATATTCTTAAAAAATCCAAGCCTTGAGTTGTTCCTTTAGAAAATATTCTTTAAAAATCCACGACTATATTTGGTCCTTTAGAAAATATTCTTTAAAAATCGAAGCCTTGAGTTGGTCCTTTAGAAAATATTCTTAAAAATTCCAAGCCTTGATTTGGTCCTTTAGAAAATATTCTTTGAAAGTCCACGCCTATATTTGGTCCTTTAGAAAACATTCTTTAAAAATCCACGCCTATATTTGGTCCTTTATAGATTCATAGAATGCATTGCACAGTTCCAGGAAAACAATTTCTAAAAAAAACAGATAACAAAGTCAATTTCCCCAGGACATTTCGTGTTTAGTAGCTGGTAAATGATATCTGACCATAAGTCACTTAGTTAACTGGCCACCTGAGCTCCCGAGCGAGCGTTGGAACAAGCAATCATGTAGCCAAACGTTGTCAGTTAGTCAATTAGCCATTCAACCCGGTTTGTCATGCAATTGTATGTGTTATGGTTATTATTATTAGCCATTCCAAAGAAAATCCCTCTCTTCGAAGAGAAATCATCCACACTCCTAAACTCGACCACCCTCGCTGCAAGGTGACGTTGATACAAAATGATTTACATGCAATCATTTATGACCCTTTGTCACCCGTCGTCGTTTGTTTGTCTGTTTGTTTCTTTGACAAAGCAGTAATGAGTGAGTAAGCGAGCGAGGAAACGACTGAATGACTGGCTGGTTGGTAGTCAGGTTGCCTGCGTGCCTGATTGACTGACTCAATAAATAACAGTTTGTCTGAATGAGAGAAATGACATGCAAATTGCAATTATCTGTTGCATCGCTTGTCGTTGTTGCTCGTTGTTAATTCCTTCTCAGAATTCATTGCTTATTTATGTCGGTGGGATTGTGGAATGTTGTAAGGGGAAAGGAGGTGTAGGTAGGTCTGCCATCCTGCTTAATAAAATTTCACTGGAAGACGTCTCTGCGTTCAATTCTATCATTAATTATTAACACTTATAATTGAGCGATTACTGAGCTATACCAAGGCCTTGGTAATGTTCATGAAAAAAACGTTGCATTATTGTATAGGTCAATGTGGCAATGTAAATATGCATAAAATTGCAATTCATTATAATTGCTAAGAGCTCAGTTTGGCTTTGGAAATATTCATTGAACATTCTCGCCTTTGGAGGTGAATATAGTTTTTGAAATATATCCAAAAATTTCCACGAAGTTTGAGGTCAATATTCTTTAAAAATCCACGCCTTTGAAGCTGAGTATGGTGTTGGAAATATTCTTTAAAAATCCACCTATTGTAACTGAGTATGGTGTTGGAAATATTCTTTAAAAATCCACGCCTTTGAAGCTGAGTATGGTGTTGGAAATATTCTTTAAAAATCCACGCCTTTGAAGCTGAGTATGGTGTTGGAAATATTCTTTAAAAATCCACCTATTGAAACTGAGTATGGTGTTGAAAATATTCTTTAAAAATCCACCTATTGAAACTGAGGATGGTGTTGAAAATATTCTTTAAAAATCCACGCCTTTGAAGCTGAGTATGGTGTTGGAAATATTCTTTAAAAATCCACGCCTTTGAAGCTGAGTATGGTGTTGGAAATATTCTTTAAAAATCCACGCCTGTCGAGTTCAAGGTGGGCTTTGAAATATTCTTTAAAAATCCACGCCTTTCGAGCTCAAGGTGGGCTTTGAAATATTCTTTAAAAATCCACGCCTTTCGAGCTCAAGGTGGGCTTTGAAATATTCTTTAAAAATCCACGCCTTTCGAGCTCAAGGTGGGCTTTGAAATATTCTTTAAAAATCCACGCCTTTCGAGCTCAAGGTGGGCTTTGAAATATTCTTTAAAAATCCACGCCTTTCGAGCTCAAGGTGGGCTTTGAAATATTCTTTAAAAATCCACGCCTTTCGAGCTCAAGGTGGGCTTTGAAATATTCTTTAAAAATCCACGCCTTTCGAGCTCAAGGTGGGCTTTGAAATATTCTTTAAAAATCCACGCCTTTCGAGCTCAAGGTGGGCTTTGAAATATTCTTTAAAAATCCACGCCTTTCGAGCTCAAGGTGGGCTTTGAAATATTCTTTAAAAATCCACGCCTTTCGAGCTCAAGGTGGGCTTTGAAATATTCTTTAAAAATCCACACTTTTGAAGCTGAGCATGGTGTTGAAAATATTCTTTAAAAATCCCCACCTTTAACGAGCTCAAGGTGGGCTTTGAAATATTCTTTAAAAATCCATGCCCTTTCAAGCTAACCAAGGTGGGCTTTGAAATATTCACCACTTTGGGTATGTTCTAAAATCCACGTCTCCTTTCATTCTGGCATGAGGTCGAACGTTGGTATATCATTTACATTAAATCGGACAAAACTATATCTAAATATGAACCAATTTCAATAGGGTTCGTCCTTGGGCCAAATATATAAAATGTGCCAACTTTCATCCAAATCGGATCATAAATGCGACCTGTACTTTGTTCACAAAAATACATGGGCGGACAGACGGACATGCATAAATCGACTCGGAAAGTGATTCTATGCGTCAAATATAACCATTGGTCTATCACATATCCTTTTGCCTGTTACAAACATATGCACAAAGACATAATACCCTGTACCACAGTGTAGTGAAGGGTATAAAAATCCGATTTTAATAAGGCCAAAAATTTTCCTTACAGATTCTTTAAAAATCTTGGAAGACAATTGTTATGAAATTATTATGTAAATCTCTAGGATTTTAAGTATTGAGATTATTCCAGTTTTATCTTGCTCGGTGTATATTAAATTGTATGCATTTACCTGAAAATCACCATTTCACTATTTCCAAGAAAATCTTTTTCGAATTTGTAATGTCACTTCACAATTTTTTATCTTTGTCAACATTTACATTTCTAGCTATCCGCACTTTTGCACTTAATCTTCCCAACTTAAGTTGATGACACAGAATTCGTTCATTTTCAATGTGGGGGTGGTTGTGTGGATGTATGTGTTTGCAGTTCTTCCTACCTCTGTACCTGCCAAAGTATTTTAGCAAATATTTATTTACCTTTTGTCTCTGTATGCCATAGTAATGATAAAATATTTCAATTGCAATTATCTACTGTATCTCACTGCTTCATCATTTTCTTCTTCGTCTTCATTATCTTCCAGATGTTGAAACTTCTGTTCCTACTACAATTACTACTACGACGACTACTGCTACTACTTCTGTTGCTTATGCATATTTAACAATGTTGCTTTATGATTTAATAAGTATTCTTTTCAAGGAACAAGAATTTCTGGCTTTAAAGCTAAAATTCAAATTCACCTGTTTGTTGGCTTTAAATTGTGGTATATACTTAGATTGTGTGTGGGTGGGTGGGTGATTCAGTGAGTGAATGAGTGAACTGCTAAGGATCCTAAAAACTTCCTATGCTCCTTATCATCGGATAATTCTTGTGTCATGCCATAATTTACACTGGACTTTCATTTCAATGATTTACAATCTTGCATTCCGTCTTCCTCTCTCTATCTCCCTTGATCAGTATCTTTCTCTCTCCTACCGAGTGCATCTTGAAAGCAATTTTAATAATTTTTTTCAAGTAATTTTGCCAAAACTGCAATAAAGAAATCTTTTCAAAAGGAATTATTTGAATTTCCGCTACTTTCGAATGAAATCACTCTCACCTCATAATTCGATTATTCAGGTATTCGAAGAGTGTGGATGAATAGAATGAAAGAATCACAAGGATAACAGAAAGGCAAAGGAATAGAAGGGACATAGAAATACGTGTGTGTGTATGTGTGCAGTTCTCGAATGTAAGCCGCGGAAAATGTATAATGCCAGTGCCAGGCAACAGCAATTTCTGTTACAGCTATCGGTGGTGCAACATGGCGTTAACATTGAACGTCAGCATTGCAATGAGGTATGTATCAAGCATTAGAAGACATTGCTTTCTTTCTGTTGTGTACTCAAGAACTAATGGTACTTGCTGTACCATTTCCATATAGCAGTGAAATATTTAATCATTATTGGACGCATGGACCTCGCGATGTCCTACAATAATAAATGGTAGGTTTTTTGGCATCGATAGATAGACCTACAGTTCTTTGAAACATAAAAGGGACTTTAACATTTTTAAAACCAGTGAGCGGAGCAGTATAGTCGGACGGGGCCGACCATACGATACCCTACACAACTTCCATTAAAACCTAACTTTATGTGGTTCTATATTCTAAGATTGGGCAATATTTCGCGATATTTGCACACTTTTGACTGGCTAGTGGTCAGCAAATGTTACTAATAATCAGTACAGCCCCTCTAATTACTTGTCCAGATTCCCTTCACCGTGGGTTGTGTTGTAATGTTCGGCTTTCGACAAATAATTAAGTTTTCGGTCCACTTTATCCGAAAAATTATTATCTGATCATCACCTAACATTTTAGGCGTTGTGCTTGATCATAACTGGAACCTCATGGAGTTTTTCAAAGCGATTAGCTCTATATTTCCGCCCTCCAATGTAGTAATAAGTTACTAAATAATATATAAATACGTAAGCACCTGTAAATATTTAAGTGTAACTCCCGCATCCGAGTACCTACGGCAATATAATTGGTATTAATTTAAAGGTCAACCACTACTCTTGGATATACTTTCAATTTCTCGGGTCTATGTCCTTCAGTGGTAAATATATAGAATACAAATGTTGTCATTTTTCACACAAAAGTTAGGGTCCATTTGACCCGCTAAATATTGACCAATCTTTATCAAAACAGGAATGCTTATTCTTTGCCCCGATCCCCTTCTCGATGCAAAAATTCGCGGTGTTTGGGCTATAATTACGGCCTCTGAAGCGACCAGAAAACCCGACAAAAATAAAGTTTTTGGTCCATTTCATCCCCTAAATATTAACCGATCTTTTCCAAAAACAATAGGGGTCTTCATTAGCCAGAACCCATCCTACATGCAAAATTTCGTTAAGATTGGTCTATAACTGTGGCCTGTATCGTGTTTATAAATTATAATGGGCAGACCTAACGGACGGAAGGACACACATGTCTAGATCGACTCAGCTAGTCGAGATATGACGATCGGTATACTTAAAGGTGGGTCTTGGATCAATATTTCGCGGCGTTACAAACTGTTGGGGCTGCACAAAGCTATAATACCTTGACAACATAGTTGTGGAGGGTATAAAAAGCCAGAGGCTATTAAAAAACCTTTAAAACACCACAACTTTAGAGCTCGCAAAGGCTTTGGAAATATCCTTTAAAAATCCACCCTTTGAAGTTTAAAAAAGCCTTGGAAATATTCTTTAAAATATACGCCTTTAAAGCGGGATATGATCTTAGAACTATTTTAGAAATATATATGTCTTTGGAGCTCAAGTTGGTCTTTGAAATAATCTTTTAAAATTCATACCTTTGGAGCTCAAGTTGGTCTTTGATATAATCTTTAAAATTCCACATATGGCCTTTGTATTCCTTATAAGTCAATATGGCCTTTGTATTCCTTATAAGTCCACGCTTTTGAATCTAGAAGTTGGTGTTGGAAATATTCTTTAAAAATCCACGCCTTTGTTGCTCTGTTTGGCTTCTGACATATTCTTTAAATATCCACAACTTTGAAGCTCTTTTTTGGCCTTTGAAATGTTTTTTTAAAAATTCACGCTTTTGACCTTTGAACTATTCTGTAAGCATCCACGCCTTTGGCCTTTGAGTTATTCCTTAATAATCCACGCTCATAGGCCTCTGCGTAGCCTTTGAAGTTGAAATTTTCTTTAAAATTTTCTTTAAAAATGCACTCCAATAAACCTCCATATAGGCTTGGAAACTCCACATCTATGCTGCGTTAGGCACCAAATACAACTCCTAGTTTCCCCATAGATCGTCAATATCCTTGGTTCGGGTGTTTGTTGTAGTTTTCCATACATTCACCTGTTGTTGTCGGTTTTTGCCGATTCTACGACATTTTTGTTTTTCATTCCTGTTCCTGCTACAACACAGTTTAGATGATAATGGTTGGTCGTACTACTCCTTACAGTTAGTACAACTGCAGGTCTAACAACACCTACACCACACCAACACAGCGGCACGACCATTGTTATCCTTAAAAGTGTCATTACAATTCCAAGTTATGGAAAAAACGTTGAGTGTTAGAAGATGCTAAGGAAGATGTAGGCAATGAACGACATAAGGAATACAAAAACACAAGAAACACAACAACAACTGGAAACAAAAACATCCTAAAAAACGTTTTAGTAGGTCATGATGGCCCTCATGGCACAGTACTTTACTTTCCATTTTTTTCGTGGAGGTTTTTTTTTTGGTTTTTGTGTTAAACTGTAGCCCGGATCGATTGTTGTTTCATTTGGAGAAACAAAGATTTTTTAAGATAAAAAAGAAGTTTGCAGTGGGCAGTTCATGTTTGAGGGAACACTTCTTCCTACTTCGACCAAACATGCTGGAGGGTTCTGATGATTCTGGCAGAATTTTAGTAAAAAAGTCTCTGCGAACAAAGGAAGTTCGTGTCAAACAAAAATAGAGAAATAAAATTGAAGTTTTATATTAGAATTTTGAAGAAAAAAAGGACAAGGAGGGGAGACTTTGTATGGCTTAATGCACTTCGGCATAGAATTGTAATGCAGAAAGACGAGGGATTTTTATGTACCAATTTTTATTTTATTTTTGAGGGGGGAATGATTGTCATCGTGTGCCCCTATTTTGTAGAAAGTGTGTGGGAGGGGGACATTCCTTTGTGAGGGCGAATGAAATGGAAAGTAACTTCCCTGAAGGGTTGTAAAAACTTACATCAACTATTGTTTAAATCGACACCGCTTTAAGGCTTAATATGACAATTGAAAATTCCTGTTTTGTCAATGGAGTTAGAGCAGAGTATTAGCTAAATATCCACTCCTTTCAACGCCTATAGGGCTCTGAGTAAAATTTGGAAAATTCTTTAAAAATTCAACGCCTATAAGACTCTGAGTAAAATTTGGAAAATTCTTTAAAAATTCAACGCCTATAAGGCTCTGAGTAATATTTGGAAAAAATCTTTAAAAATTCAATGCATATAAGCTCAGAGTAAAATTTGGAAAATTCTTTAAAAATTCAACGCCTATAAGGCTCTAAGAAAAATTTGGAAAATTCTTTAAAAATTCAATGCCTATAAGGCTCAGAGTGGCCTTTGGAAAATTCTTTAAAAAATATACGCCTTTGGAGCTCTGTATGGTCTCTGAAAACATCTTTAAAAACTCTACGCCTTTGGAGCTCTGTATGGCCTCTGAAAACATCTTTAAAAATTCTACGCCTTTGGAGCTCTGTATGGCCTCTGAAAACATATATAAAAATTCTACGCCTTTGGAGCTCTGTATGGCTTCTGAAATCATCTCTAAAAATTCTACGCCTTTGGAGTTCTATATGGCCTCTGAAAACATCTTTAAAAAATATATGCCTCTGGAGCTCTGTATGGCCTCTGAAAACATCTTTAAAAATTCCACGCCTATGGAGCTCTGTATGGCCTCTAAAAAAGTTTACAGAATCCACGCTTATGGAGCTCTGTATGGCTTCTAAAAAACATACAGAATCCACGCCTATGGATTTCTGTGTGGCCTCTGAAAAAATGTTAAATCTACGCCTTTGGAGCTCTGAATAGTCTATGAAAAACTATTTATAAAACAACGCCTATTGGGCTTCGTATGGCCTTTGATAAAGTCTTTAAAAATCCACGCCTATTGGGCTTCGTATGGCCTTTGATAAAGTCTTTAAAAATCCACGCCTATTGGGCTTCGTATGGCCTTTGATAAAGTCTTTAAAAATCCACGCCTATTGGGCTTCGTATGGCCTTTGATAAAGTCTTTAAAAAAATTGGGCTTCGTATGGCCTTTGATAAAGTCTTTAAAAATCCACGCCTATTGGGCTTCGTATGGCCTTTGATAAAGTCTTTAAAAATCCACGCCTATTGGGCTTCGTATGGCCTTTGATAAATTCTTTAAAAATCCACGCCTATTGGGCTTCGTATGGCCTTTGATAAAGTCTTTAAAAATCCACGCCTATTGGGCTTCGTATGGCCTTTGATAAAGTCTTTAAAAATCCACGCCTATTGGGCTTCGTATGGCCTTTGATAAAGTCTTTAAAAATCCACGCCTATTGGGCTTCGTATGGCCTTTGATAAAGTCTTTAAAAATCCACGCCTATTGGGCTTCGTATGGCCTTTGATAAAGTCTTTAAAAATCCACGCCTATTGGGCTTCGTATGGCCTTTGATAAAGTCTTTAAAAATCCACGTATGGCCTTTGATAAATTGCCTATTGGGCTTCGTATGGCCTTTGATAAAGTCTTTAAAAATCCACGCCTATTGGGCTTCGTATGGCCTTTGATAAAGTCTTTAAAAATCCACGCCTATTGGGCTTCGTATGGCCTTTGATAAAGTCTTTAAAAATCCACGCCTATTGGGCTTCGTATGGCCTTTGATAAAGTCTTTAAAAATCCACGCCTATTGGGCTTCGTATGGCCTTTGATAAAGTCTTTAAAAATCCACGCCTATTGGGCTTCGTATGGCCTTTGATAAAGTCTTTAAA
>NW_026889352.1:0-12693 GCF_032173495.1 Musca vetustissima
AGAATATTCTTTCAAGGGATATCTGACCCATAGGCGTGGATTTTTTAAAGAATATTCTTTCAAGGCGTGGATTTTTTAAAGAATATTCTTTCAAGGCGTGGATTTTTTGACCCATAGGCGTGGATTTTTTAAAGAATATTCTTTCAAGGCGTGGGAGGCGTGGATTTTTTAAAGAATATTCTTTCTTTCAAGGCGTGGATTTTTTAAAGAATATTCTTTCAAGGCGGATATCTGACCCATAGGCGTGGATTTTTTAAAGAATATTCTTTCAAGGCGTGGATTTTTTAAAGAATATTCTTTCAAGGCGTGGATTTTTTAAAGAATATTCTTTCAAGGCGTGGATTTTTTAAAGAATATTCTTTCAAGGACTATCTAAGTGTGGATTTTTTAAAGAATATTCTATCAAGGACTACCTGAGGCGTGGATTTTTTAAAGAATATTCTTTCAAGGACCATTACAAGGCGTGGATTTTTAAAGAATATTTTTTCAAGGACCATTACACGGCGTGGATTTTTTAAAGAATATTCTTTCAAGGCGTGGATTTTTTAAAGAATATTTTTAAAGGACTATTATTTAGGCGTGGATTTTTTAAAGAATAAGGCGTGGATTTTTTAAAGAATATTCTTTTTGACCCAAGGCGTGGATTTTTTAAAGAATATTTTTCTATTGACCCAAGGCGTGGATTTTTTAAAGAATATTCTTTCAAGGACCAAAAGTCCTAAGGCGTGGATTTTTTAAAGAATATTCATTCAAGGATATCTGACCCAAGGCGTGGATTTTTTAAAGAATATTCTTTCAAGGGATATCTGACCCATAGGCGTGGATTTTTTAAAGAATATTCTTTCAGGGGATATCTGACCCATAGGCGTGGATTTTTTAAAGAATATTCTTTCAAGGGATATCTGACCCATAGGCGTGGATTTTTTAAAGAATATTCTTTCAAGGGATATCTGACCCATAGGCGTGGATTTTTTAAAGAATATTCTTTCAAGGGATATCTGACCCATAGGCGTGGATTTTTTAAAGAATATTCTTTCAAGGGATATCTGACCCATAGGCGTGGATTTTTTAAAGAATATTCTTTCAAGGGATATCTGACCCATAGGCGTGGATTTTTTAAAGAATATTCTTTCAAGGGATATCTGACCCATAGGCGTGGATTTTTTAAAGAATATTCTTTCAAGGGATATCTGACCCATAGGCGTGGATTTTTTAAAGAATATTCTTTCAAGGGATATCTGACCCATAGGCGTGGATTTTTTAAAGAATATTCTTTCAAGGGATATCTGACCCATAGGCGTGGATTTTTTAAAGAATATTCTTTCAAGGGATATCTGACCCATAGGCGTGGATTTTTTAAAGAATATTTTTCAAGGCATATCTGACCCATAGGCGTGGATTTTTTAAAGAATATTCTTTCAAGGGATATCTGACCCATAGGCGTGGATTTTTTAAAGAATATTCTTTCAAGGGATATCTGACCCATAGGCGTGGATTTTTAAAGAATATTTTTCAAGGCATATCTGACCCATAGGCGTGGATTTTTTAAAGAATATTTTTCAAGGCATATCTGACCCATAGGCGTGGATTTTTTAAAGAATATTTTTCACGGACTATCTGACCCATAGGCGTGGATTTTTTAAAGAATATTCTTTCAAGGGATATCTGACCCATAGGCGTGGATTTTTTAAAGAATATTCTTTCAAGGGATATCTGACCCATAGGCGTGGATTTTTTAAAGAATATTCTTTCAAGGGATATCTGACCCATAGGCGTGGATTTTTTAAAGAATATTCTTTCAAGGGATATTTGACCCATAGGCGTGGATTTTTTAAAGAATATTCTTTCAAGGGATATCTGACCCATAGGCGTGGATTTTTTAAAGAATATTCTTTCAAGGGATATCTGACCCATAGGCGTGGATTTTTTAAAGAATATTCTTTCAAGGGATATCTGACCCATAGGCGTGGATTTTTTAAAGAATATTCTTTCAAGGGATATCTGACCCATAGGCGTGGATTTTTTAAAGAATATTCTTTCAAGGGATATCTGACCCATAGGCGTGGATTTTTTAAGAATATTTTTCAAGGCATATCTGTCCCATAGGCGTGGATTTTTTAAAGAATATTCTTTCAGGGGATATCTGTCCCATAGGCGTGGATTTTTTAAAGAATATTCTTTCAAGGCATATTTGAACAAGAATATTTTTCAATAAAACCATTCAGTATATACATAGTTTAAACTTATCCAACAATTTGGTTTAAATGTAGCTTACAGCTGTATTAAATTCATTTTTTCCCAAACTGTGGCTGTTAATAAATAAAATTTTTTTGCAGGACAATAATTTATGCGAACAGTTTAGATTTTTAACATTTTCACATAAAAATTAACCCATACACATATCAGCATATTATATTATTCGAAAAAAAGACACAATATATATATTGCACATACATCATGCTGTAGCATGAAATATTTTAACACATACTTATGCAATAATACTAACAATTATTGTGCATTGTGAACAAGTCATACATCATATCGACGCACTCACTCACTCACTCACTTTACTTGAGGTCATATTTTTATTTACTTTTGCAATGGAACAATATTTGTTTTTGTAAAATGTAACCATAAATCTAAACCTCGTCCTCAACACACACATACTCGTATGTAAACATACACACAGAAACACACATAATTTTGCCGGATATTCTAAGGTCATACGGATAGGATTTCAAATTTCATTTTTAACGGGTTAGATTTTTTATTAAAAATTTGCCAGGATGCCAAAAATCACGTTCCTTTAAAAAAAAAAACAAAATTTTAATTTTTTGAAATCCCCGAAATATCCTAGATTTTTTATGGATTTCATATAGCTATCCCTATTTTCAAATATGCACACAAATATCCATAATATAGTCGAGTTTGGTGGTTGCCAAAGTTCATGTGACATTCTCTGTGTCGGTCATGTAAGCAGCTGTAACATTTGCCACATGGCTTTGGGATATTTGAAATGTGTTCAGTCCAGTGTACAAAGGATACAGGATATTACAAGTATGCTGAACAGGTCATTCGATATGAATGCATAAATCTTTCCGAATCCGGACAAAACATGCAATATGAATTATGGTAATATATATTTGCTTAACGAACGGACGAATAGTCGTAGTGTAAACAATAAAAACAAATCAATAGCCAGTCAGATATACATATGCTAACATTTGATATATATTAAGAAGTTATGACAAGATAATTAAAATTATTTATGGTAAATATTTTGTATATACATATATATATATATGAGGCGTATGACTAGAGATGAAGTGTGCAAAATGTGTGAATAAAATATATAAGAAAAAACCATTGAGCGGAGCAATATAGTCGGACGGGGCCGACCATACGATACCCTACACAATTACCACGGAACTCAAATTTTCTGCGGATGTTTATTCCGAGCCTGGGCAATATTTCGAGATATTTGCACCCTCTTGCCCGATTAGAGGTAAAAAGCACATCTTCCTCACACTTACATATTTTCCGAATATTACGAGAATTCAGTACAGCTATTGTCCAGATTCCCTTCACCGTGGGCTGTGTTGTGATGTTCGGCTTTCATTTGTGGTCTATATATCGACTCGAAAATAACACAAAAAACTAAGTTTTCGGTCCACTTCATTCCAAAATTATTATCTGATCATCACCGAAAATTGTAGGCGTTGTCCTTGTCCATACCCGGAACCTCATGGAACATTTCAAAGCGATCAGCGCTATAGTTCCGCTCTCTAGAGTGATAATGGGTTACTAAATAATATACGAGATACCTGTAAATATTTAGTATATTTACTCCCAAATCCGAGTACATAAAGGCCAACCACTCCTCTTGGATATAATATCAACTTCTCGGGTCTATATCATTCAGGGGTAATAATATATATGCTATAGAATACAAATTTTGTAATTTTTCACACAAAAGTCAGGGTCCATTTGACCCGCTAAATATTGACCAATCTTTATCAAAACAGGCTTGCTTATCCCCTTCGCCATGCAAAATTTCACGATGTTCGGGCCATTATTGCGGCCTCTGGAGCGACCAGAAAAACCGACAAAAATTTAGTAATTGGTCCATTTCATCCCCTAAATATTAATCGATCTTTCCCAAAAATAATAGGGGTCTTCATTGGCCAGAACCCATCCTACATGCAAAATTTCGTGAAGATTGGTCCATAACTGTGGCCTGTATCGTGTTTACAAATTATAATGGACAGACGGACGGACGGACACACATGTCTAGATCGACTCAGCTAGTCGAGATATGACGATCGGTATACTTAAAAGTGGGTCTAGGACCAATATTTCGCGGCGTTAAAAACTTTTGGGGCTGCACAAAGCTATAATACCCTGACAACATAGTTGTGTAGGGTATAATAAGAATGGGATAAGGTCGGATGAGACAAGATTTGATTAAAAAAACCAGTAAGGAAAGTGGTAAAGTCGGACGGGCCGGCCCCGTCCATCATCACTATGGGTGTACTAAAAAGATGCATGCTAACAGAAGGGCCATAAACATGAAATTGGATGATCTCAATGTAAATCGACTTAGATCATAAATTAACGTAGACTAATTTATGCACGTTTTGTTCCTAATGGACAAATTTTGGGCGCTACTTAAAATCGGACGAAACTATATGGGATCTATATCTAAATATGGACTGATTTCAACAAAACTTGACACACGCTTTGCTAAATTATTTTATGTACGTTGTGCAAAATATTGTGTCAATCTGCCCAACATTGAGTCTTTGTTGCCCCATTTTTTTTTAATCGGAAGAAAATATATATGGGAGCTATATGTAAATTCGAACTGGTTTCAGCAAAACTTGACACATGTTACGTTACAAAAACTTTAGTACGTTGTGCAAAAATTGTGTGGCAATCTGCCTAACTTTGGGTCTTAAAATAGGAAAATTTTCAGGAAATCGGGCAAAAATATATGGGAGCTATATGTAAATCTAAACCGATTTTCACGAAACTTAACACACATCATTCTAGACTCAATTCTGTACGCCATGCCAAATGCTGTGCAAATCAAAAGATATTTAGTGACTTTGGTACACCATTTACATTAAATCGGTCGAAAATATGCATGGGTGCTATATCGAAATCTGAACCGATTTTCAAGAAAATTTATACATATCATTTTAGTCTCAATTCAGTACGCTATGCCAAATTTCGTGGATATCGAAAGATATATAGGGACTTTGCTGAACCATTTACATTAAATCGGTCGAAAATATACATGGGAGCTATATCGAAATCTGAACCGATTTTCAAGAAAATTTTTACACATCATTCTAGACCCAAGTCAGTACGCTATGCCAAATTTCGTGGATATCAGAAGATATATAGGGACTTTGGTACACCATTTACATGGAATCGAACGAAAATATATATGTGAGCTATATCGAAATCTGAACCGATTTTCAAGAAATTTTACGCACATCATTCTAGACTCAATTCAGTACGCTATACCAAATTTCGTGCAAATCGAAGAATATATAGGGTCTTTGGTACACCATTTACATGAAATCGGACGAAAATATTTATGGTGTTCGTCCTTGGGCCAAATAGAATAGCTGTGCCAAATTTCTTCCAATTCGGATCATAAATGCAACCTGTTCTTTGTTTACAATTTAACATGGACAGACAGACGGACGGACGGACATGCATAAATCGACTTACAAAGTGATTCTATGCATATTCTCAAAAGGAACCCTGTGTCTATCTCGTTTCCTTTTGCCTGTTACAAACACATGCACAAAGACATAATACCCTGAAGGGTATAAAAAATAATTTTTCAAGGACCATCATAAGGGTAATTTTTTCAAAAGGACCTGCAGCCAAATAAGTGTTGATTTTTTAAAGAATATTATTTGAAGGACTCACAAATATTTTTTAAATGAGCAGCAGACAAGTATGTGTGGATGATTAAGAACTTATTTCTGAAGGACCTCAGTCAAATGAGCTTAAATTTACAAAAGAATATTTTCTGAAGGACTACTAGCCAAATTAGAGTGGATTTGTAAACAATATTTTTAAAAGGACAAGCGTGGATTTTTAAAGTATATTTTATGAAGGACAACTGAGGATTTGTAAATAATATTTTCTAAAGGTCAAGCGTGGATTTTTAAAGAATCTTTTCTGAAGGACCAAAATCCAAATAAGCATGGACTTTTAAAGAATATTTTGAAAAATCATCCGACATATAAGACCGGATCTTTAAAGAATATTTGCGGAAGGACTATCAGACAAAAAAGCATGGATTTTTAAAGAATATTTTCTGAAAGACCAACAGCCAAATAAACCTGAATTTTTAAACAACATATTCTGAAGGAAATAAGGCACATAAACGCGAATTTGTAAAGAATATTTTCTGAAGGATCAACAAATCTTTTTTAAAGGACCAACAGACATATATGTGTGAATGATTAAACACTTGTTTCTGAAGGATCACAGTCAAATGAACTTGGATGCGGGTGCGGTTTTAAGAGTATTTTCTGAATGACGAACCGACAAATAAAAGCGAATTTTCAAGGAATATTTTCTGAAGAAACATCTGACAAATAAGTATGGATTTCTAAGGAATATTTTCTGAAGGACCTGTACACAAATAAACGTGATACGATATATCTCCCATGTAAGGGCACCCCACAAATGTCTTAGCTCTATTTTGGTACTTTGGGTGCAAATTAGCGCGGATTTTAAAGAATATTTTATGAAGGTAAAGTAGGGATTTCTATAAAGTATTTACTAAAATACCCAAAACCAAACAAGGACCTGCACACAAAAAAAAATTTTCTGAAGGACCAACAAACAAATAATCCTTGATATTTAAAGAATGAATTAAGCGGGTACATTCGCTTGTCCGTTATTTAGGGTTTGTGGGCACGCTCTCCCACCGTAATTCGGGTCGCTCCAGAGACCGCAATTATGGCCCGAACATCGCGAAATTTTACATGGAAAAGGGGATTGGGCCAAAAAATAAGCATGTCTGTTTTTATATAAATCGGTCAATATTTACCGGGCCAAATGGACCCTAATTTTTGTGTGAAAAATTATAAAATTTGTATTCTGTAGCGTATATATTTACTCCTGAAGGACATAGACCAGAGAAGGTGATAGTATATCCAAGAGGAGTGGTTGACCTTTAAATTGATACCAATTATACTGTAGTATATACTCGGATGTGGGATTTACACATAAATATTTACAGGTGCTTTACATTAGAGGACGGAAAATTTTCCCTGAAGATCCAGTATGGTCAAGGATAACGCCTATAATTATCACTGATGATCAGATAATAATTATTTGTGTTTTTTCGAGGGTGCATCTATGACAAAATATTGCCTAGGATAGGAAAAAATCTTTAGAAAGCCAGATTTCTGTGGCAGTTGTGTAGGGTATCATATGGTCGGCCCCGTCTAACTATACTGCTCCGCTCAGTGGTTTTGGTATAACTATGTGCCTGTAAATAAAAAGACTTCTTTCCTGAAATTATTTCATATAGATTTATATTTTAAAATAACCCTCGTGCAAATGCCCCGTTCCTTTTTATACCCTTCATCACACTGTGGTACAGGGTATTATGTCTTTGTGCATATATTTGTAACAGGCATAAGGAAACAAGATAGACCCGTGGTTCCTTTTGAGAATATGCATAGAATCATTTTCTGAGTCGATTTATGCATGTCCGTCTGCCCGTCCGTTCGTCTGTCCATGTTAAATTGTAAACAAAGTACAGGTCGCTATATATCTTTTGATTTGCACTAAATTTGGCATAGAGTACTTAATTAGGTCCAGAATAATGTGTGCCAAGTTTCGTGAAAATCGGTTCAGATTTATATATAGCTCCCATATATAGTTTCGCCCGATTTTAGGTAAATGGTGCATTAAAGTCCCTATATATCTTTTGATTTTCAGGAAATTTAGCATGGCGTACTAAATAATTTCGATAACGATGTGTGTAAAGTTCCTAGAAAATCGGCTCGAATTTAGATATAGCTACCATATATATTTTCGTCCGATTTAATGTAAATGCAGTACCAAAGCCCCTATATACCATTCGATTTCACTGAATGTGCATGGCGTATTAAATTAAGTATAGAATGATGATGAACCTGAAATTCGGTTCAGATTTTAATATAGCTCACATATATATTTGCGTCCGATTTTATGTAATTAGTGCACCAAAATTCCTACATATTTTTGGATTTCCACCATATTTGGTATAACGTACTAAATTGGGTCTAGAATGAAGTGTCTTAAGTTTCGAGAATATCGGTTCAAATTTAGATATAGATCCCACATATATATTTTAGTCCGATTTTAGGTAAATGGTGCACCAAACTCCTAATGTTTGTCCGATTGACACGAACTTTTGCACAACGTACCATATACATTTCGAACGGGTGTCTGATTGAGATAATATATTTTTAACAGTGCGGCATACTGAATCGATTGTATCATGTTTGCTATAAATCGATTTAATTAAATCTGATGGGAATTAAATTTAGCATAGGTTGAAATGACATGAAATTGTTAGGATATATATATATATATATATATAATGTATATATATATATATATATATATATATATATATATATATATATATATAGAATAGGATACCATATATATATATATATATATATATATATATATTGTATATATACATATATATATATATATATATATATATATATACATATTGGGGGGAAGGGTACCATATAGTCGGCCCAGACTGTCTTTACTACTTTCCTTACACCTTTTACTTGCTACTGTGTAATTTTTTTAATCACTATATTCCTCTTTATATATGCAACAACCGAATATTTAAACCAGTTGAAATATTAAATTTTTAAGTTTTCATTTTAAATTATTTATTTTTGATATAGGCGCCAATACAAACCAAACATAAAGGTTACACAACAATATTGTAATAACCGAGTTCATTTCACCGAAATTGATAACAAAAAATAATAAAAATTTATAATTTCATCGCAATCGAAGCTAATCGAGAAAGCACCTAAAAATATCAATATTTGTCTAAAATGCTATGCTGCATGATATTTCCACATATACAAAGTGTAATTGATATTTATGCAAATATAAACAAAACAAATAAATGTATACTATGTATGTATGAGTGAGTGTGAGCGTGTGTGTGTGCAGACATTGAGCTGCATCGAAATAACAAAATATTTAGGGATATATTTTGTGGCCTATTTTTAGGACAAAGCCGAGCTAAATAAAACATAACATTTTTACGTGTAAACATGCATTCGTGAGTGAAATGCAAACATTTGAATTAATTAGCAGGCGAATGGCAACAATAACAACAACAACTAAATAATAACAATAAATAGCAGAAGCAAATGAATTTTAATTTTGAAGTTAGGGAAAAAATAATAACTAAAACATCTCTATATAATTGGCGTGATGTGGTGGTCATCACTTCCATTTGAATTGTTTTTTAGAAATTATTTCCTTAATTTGTTTCTGTTTTCTATTGTATTCAGGGGAAGTAATAATTACCGTGGAAATCTACACATTGATATTTCAAAAATTAAAATCAATTAACGAACAAAAATTATACAAACATTAATTTCAAATTAGTACTTTGCCAAGTAACGACGGGAGAAATGTGAAAGAGTAATTCTGTCTTTATTATAATTATGTGTAATTAGTGACATTTACATAAATTACACTTTCACACAATGATTTATTCATTCTCGGCGAATTTATTATAGCGAATAAAATACCACCTCCAACACACAAATACACACACACATATATCCCCATAGAATGCCAACAGCACTAATACATATTAAAAACGCTTGATGAGTTATACTCATACAAAAAGAGATAAGTCAATTTTTACTATGACCGGTCAGTGCAAAGAGACCTCAAAAACGATACCTCATTTTCCAAAGATATTCTTTAAACCAGTAAGGAAAGTGGTAAAATCGGACGGGCCGACTATATGATACCCTTCACCACTTTGGGTAAATTCAACAGATGAATCTTAACAGACGTTGCATTTTGGATTTTCACGAAACTTAACACACATCATTCTAGACTTTATTCTGTACCAAATTTCGTGGAAATCGAAAGTATACAGAGACATTGGTACACAATTTTCCTTAAATCGGACTAAAATATATATGGGAGTTATCTGAACTCTGAACCGATTTTCACGAAACTTAGCACATATCATTCTAGGCTTAATTCAGTACGCTGTGCCAAATTTCGTGCAAATCGAAAGATATTTAGGGACATTGGTGCACCATTTACCTTTAATCGGACGAAAATGTATATGGAAGCTATATATAAATCTGAACCGATTTTTATGAAACTTAGCACACACCACTCTAGGCTTAATTCAGTACGCTGTGCCAAATTTCGTGCAAATCGAAAGATATTTAGGGACTTTGGTGGCCTCAGTTTGCCCTTGAAAAATATTCTTTAATAAATCCACGCCTCAGTTTGCCCTTGAAAAATTGAAAAAATATTCTTTAAAAAATCCACGCCTTGCTTAGGCCTTGAAAAAATATTCTTTAAAAAATCCACGCCTTGCTTAGGCCTTGAAAAAATATTCTTTAAAAAATCCACGCCTTGAAAAAATATTCTTTAAAAAATCCACGCATTGCTTAGGCCTTGAAAAAATATTTTTAAAAAATCCACGCCTTGCTTAGGCCTTGAAAAAATATTCTTTAAAAAATCCACGCCTTGCTTAGGCCTTGAAAAAATATTCTTTAAAAAATCCACGCCTTGCTTAGGCCTTGAAAAAATATTCTTTAAAAAATCCACGCCTTGCTTAGGCCTTGAAAAAATATTCTTTAAAAAATCCACGCCTTGCTTAGGCCTTGAAAAAATATTCTTTAAAAAATCCACGCCTTGCTTAGGCCTTGAAAAAATATTCTTTAAAAAATCCACGCCTTGCTTAGGCCTTGAAAAAATATTCTTTAAAAAATCCACGCCTTGCTTAGGCCTTGAAAAAATATTCTTTAAAAAATCCACGCCTTGCTTAGGCCTTGAAAAAATATTCTTTAAAAAATCCACGCCTTGCTTAGGCCTTGAAAAAATATTCTTTAAAAAATCCACGCCTTGCTTAGGCCTTGAAAAAATATTCTTTAAAAAATCCACGCCTTGCTTAGGCCTTGAAAAAATATTCTTTAAAAAATCCACGCCTTGCTTAGGCCTTGAAAAAATATTCTTTAAAAAATCCACGCCTTGCTTAGGCCTTGAAAAAATATTCATTAAAAAATCCACGCCTTGCTTAGGCCTTGAAAAAAATATAAAAAATCTTTAAAAAATCTTTAAAAAAACCACGCCTTGCTTAGGCCTTGAAAAAATATTGTTTAAAAAATCCACGCCTTGCTTAGGCCTTGAAAAAATATTTTTTAAAAAATCCACGCCTTGCTTAGGCCTTGAAAAAATATTCTTTAAAAAATCCACGCCTTATTTGCCCTTGAAAAAATATTCTTTAAAAATCCACGCCTTGTTTGGTCATTTAAAAAATATTCATGTAAAAATCCACGCCTTGTTAGGCCTTGAAAAAATATTCTTTAAAAAATCCACGCCTTGCTTGGCCTTGAAAAAATATTCTTTAAAAAATCCACGCCTTGTTTGGATCCCTGAAAAAATATTCTTTAAAAAATCCACGCCTAGCTAAGGCTTTGAAAAAATATTCTTTAAAAAATCCACGCCTAGCTAAGGCTTTGAAAAAATATTCTTTAAAAAATCCACGCCTTGTTTGGGTCCATCAAAAAATATTCTTTAAAAAATCCACGCCTTGTGTTGATTTGCCCTTGAAAAAATATTATTTAAAAAATTCCACGGCCTCAAAAAATTAAATTTCTTGTCTCCGTACCAATACAAAAACCAGACTCTATGCGCCATGAATAATCATTTCGCACTGCCATTGACAACACCTTTACATATCGCGATTACAATCATACTCGACTGGTGTCACCTACACAAAATATATCTGTGTGTATGTGTAGGTGACTAAATTGATGATAATTCCACTGATGATCTATGTATACACACACATCCATATATTTAAAATGTATTTATTTTAATTTCAATTCGTATTGGACGTCAAATTGATTGATTATTCATGGCTGTCGAATTCACAGTGTGTGTGTGTGTATGTATGTGTCCCAGACTGCCAACCATCCACATTGCCAGTTAATGTGAGTTTATTTAACTCCACAGATAGTTGTGTCAATTTTCGGCATCCAGGCATTTTCTATCAATCTAACACGGTTTAATTAAATTTCCCTATAAATTAGACAAAACAAACGCACATCATCAATTTAATCGATTTTCCATTTGTATTTGTTGTTGCAAATTTTCTACAAAGGAATAAATTACTTTGACTTTATCGACATCTAATTAACACATAATGAGTGAGTGACAGTGTCAGGCAAAAAATTACAACAACAAAACAAAAATGTGATTTTGAAATATTTTTAATTTATGATATTTAGTCAAATGACATATAAATGAATAGAAAATACATACATATATTTTTTTCATGAAATATATGTAATTTTAATTACAAAGTAAATTTAATTGATTTAGCAAGAAATAGAGACGAATGTATTAATTAATGATTATGCTTATGAC
>NW_026889353.1:0-12774 GCF_032173495.1 Musca vetustissima
CACGGAAATTCGACGTCGAAAAGCTGCAAACATAACAGATAGCAGAAGCCTACTCCGCTCAACTTACCCAACTGCTTGACGAAAGCACCCCTTGTCCCGATAATAATATAGAAGCACAATGGCAGAGAATTGCCCACTCCCTACAAACTGCAGCAAAAGCAACACTTGGGTACCAAAGACCACCATCAAGAAATCCGTGGTACGATCAGGAGTGTCGTAATGCTACTGAATTAAAAAACGCGGCGTATAGGGCAACCCTGCGGGCAGTAGCAACACGTAATGCGCTTGAGAACTATCGGAGGAAAATGAGGGAGGAGAAACGTATTTTCAGAAAAAAGAAGAAAGAACAAGAAAGAAAGTCCGAAAATTCTACCAACGGGTACAACACCAAACCGAAGGCTTTGGTGCAGGTACATCCTCCTGTAGAGATGAAGAAGGAAACCTGGTGACAGATACAGACAGCGTGCTGAGGATCTGGAAGGAGAATTTTGGAAAACTTTTGGTATCAAATAGTAGCAGTGAAGTGGATACCCCAGAACCAATAATAGATGACGGTATAGAGTATATACCACCTAGCCAAGATAAAGTCAGAATAGCAATCAATAGACTGAAGAATAAAAAAGCAGCAGGTGCCAATGGGTTACAAGCTGAAATATTCAAGACTGGTGGTCTGACGCTGGTAAGGAGCATGCACCAGATGATTCGTACAATTTGGCTAGAAGAATGCATGCCCACTGATTCGAACCTCGGCATCCTTTGTCCCGAGAAAAAAAAGACAAGACGATATGTGCCAACTATAGAGGAATAAATCTCCATCCCATCGCATATAAAGTGCTATCCAGCGTACTGTGTGAACGACGGAAGCCAATGGTCCATAACATTATTGGACCATACCAATGTGGCTTCAGACCTGATAAATCCACCATTGACCAGATTTTCACTCTGCGCCAAATCCTGGAAAAAAACCCACGAAAAACACATCGACACATTCCACATATTCGTCGACTATAAAGCCGCATTTGACAGCCCTATCCGTTCAGAGTTGTATAAAGTCACGTCTGCGTTTGGCATTCCTGCAAAATTAATTCGGCTACGCAGGATAACTTTAACTGGCACAAGATCAGCAGTTAAAGTCGGAAAGTACCTCTCGGAGCCCTTTAATACCGAACGAGGATTCAGATAAGGTTATCGTGTTACCTTTTTAACATCCTGCTGGAAAAGGTCATACGGGAGGCAAAAGTGAACAGAAATGGCACTCTGTACACCAAACAACACATGTTACTCGCCTACGCCGATGACATCGACATAATGGGTCGAACATTGAGAGCGGTAACAGCCACCTTTGAACAAATTGAGAAGGAGTCTGCCCAAGTGGGTCTGGCAGTAAACGGCGAGAAGACTAAGCTGATGGTATCAACGCGCAAGACGTCCAGTAGATTCGGACCAACTGTGGAACTTGAGAACTACAGCTTCGAGGTAGTCAAAGATTTTATATACCTTGGCACCGCCATAAATAAAACGAATGACATCAGTTTTGAAAGTCGGAGAAGGATTGTGATGACCAATCGATGCTACTATGGTCTGAGCAAACAACTCAAAAGCAAGGCCATCTCACGCCAGACCAAACTCACACTCTTCAAGACTGTGATACTACCCGTGCTGTTATACGGATCTGAAGCATGGGTACTTACGCAAGCAGATGAGGCAGCTCTTGGAGTGTTTGAGAGAAAATTTCGAAAGATCTATGGGCCGATCTACGTTGACGGTGAATATCGCCGTCGAATGAACCATGAGTTGTACCAGCTATTCTCGGACATCGACATTGTTAGAGGTATTGAGCTCCAGTGACTACGTTCGCTAGGTCATGTTGTGAGAATGAATGAAGATGCCCCAGCCCAGAAGGTATATAAAAGCGAATCAGCTGATGGTTCACGCAGAAGGGGAAGTTGAAGACAACATAACCGAAAATGGTCTTTCAAATTGGAAAAACTGCGCAAAAGACCGACGCACATGGATCCACGCCTTGTGGAAGGTCCTTGAAAAAATGTTAATAAATCCACGCCTTATGGATGGTCCTTAAAAAAAATTGTTAATAAATCCAGGCCTTGTGGATATTTATTAATAAATCCACGTCTTATGAATGACCCTTTGAACATTTGTTTTAATTAATTCAACGTCAATTGAAGGTCCTTGAATGATATTTCTTAATAAATCCACGCTTTATGGATGGTCCTAGAAACAATATTCTTTAAAAAATCTCCCGCTATTGAAGTCCTTAAAATCCACGCCAATTGAAGGTCCTAGAAAAAATATTCTTTGAAAAATCCATGGCAATAGAAGGTCCTAGAAAAAATATTCTTTGAAAAATCCACGCCAATAGAAGGTCCTAGAAAAATATTCTTTGATCCACGCCAATAGAAGGCCCAAATCCACGCCAATAGAAGGCCCAAAAAATATTCTTAAAAAAACCCACGCCTATTGAAGTCCTTAAAAAATATTCTTTGAAAAATCCACGCCAATAGAAGGTCCTAGAAAAATATTCTTTGATCCACGCCAATAGAAGGCCCAAATCCACGCCAATAGAAGGCGCAAAAAATATTCTTAAAAAAACCCACGCCTATTGAAGTCCTTAAAAAATATTCTTTGAAAAATCCACGCCAATAGAAGGTCCTAGAAAAATATTCTTTAAAAAATCCACGCCTATTGAAGTACTTAAAAAATATTCTTAAAAAATCCACGCCTATTGAAGTCCTCGTAGAATCCACGCCTAATGAAGTCCTTGTAGAATCCACGCCTAATGAAGTCCTTGTACAATCCACGCCTTTTGAAGTCCTTAAAAAATATTCTTAAAAAGTCCACGCCTATTGAAGTCCTTAAAAAATATTCTTAAAATGTCCACGCCTATTGAAGTCCTTGTAGAATCCACGCCTATTGAAGTCCTTGTAGAATCCACGTCTATTAAAGTCCTTAAAAATATTCGTTGGAAAATTCACGCCTACTGAAGGTCCTAGAACAAATATTCTATATAACATTCAAATATAAAAAAATCCACGCCTGTTGAAAGTCCCTGAAAAAATATTCCTTACAAAATCCGCCTATTGAAATCCTTGAAAATTTTTTTTTTTTTAAATCTGCGCAGACTGAAATCTATGATAAAGGAATATTTTTAAAAATCCAACAAGTATTTAAATTCTTCGCTTATTAATAACAGGGTCTGCTCTAGCATACCAGTTGATCTTTGGTATTCCCTATGTTGCTCCTCAAAGGACAATAAGCCACTTGAGTATTTGTTTTACAAAAGCTCATTCATATTTGAAAACAAACAGCTTTATTTTAGTGTTATTATCCTTGATCCTGTGACATTTTCCACACCGACTTATTTGGCATTTTGCTGAAAATTACCAGACTTTTTGAAGTAGATTTCCAATTTAAGCAATTGTCCTCTGGATAGTTATGTTAGTAATGTAATATTCATGATATCCCCGACTCATGCAATATCCATACAATTCCCTAACACACACACACACCCACACACATATAAATACTCCCGCTTCATTTGCCCCAGTATTTAGAAGTGAGCATTGAAGTGTAAACCCGAAAAAATGCAATTTGTTCTGTTTATTGGATTATTGTTTCCGTCTATTGGGGAATATTCGCTTTAGGGGTGGCAGACGTTGAAGTGCAACAATAAATGAATAATTCAGATACAAACACAAAATACGAAATTTAGTCGAATGTACTTGTGTGGGTTACTAATCATATAGTAGTAGTAGTGGTAGTATGTTGTTATTGTATATGTATGGTTATGGTGCAGAGATTTGTAGTGTGGCACTTTTATTGTCAGAGCTTAGTTCAGGATCATCGTTGCCAAAGGATACATACATTTTGACTATCCTTCTTCACATGATTTTCCCTGTCATCCCCAGCTGTACCTCATAAATCCCACTAGTCGTTCCTTCAAAATAAAATCCTTGTTACGTCCATGTTTCCGTAAATTTGTGCATCTTCTTGGTTGGTTAGTTAGTGGTTGTGAGCATTCTCTTTTGTATTTCTCCATTCGGGCATAAAATATTCAACATCCACTTGCATTATTGTTGTTATTTGTGTATGCAAGTCCTTTGTTTAGATTTCATCAACCATAAGTCGTAGTGGAAGGATTTATTTATGAAAACTTCTTTAGAAAACATATTTGGCAAAACATGCTTGTGTAGTTTAAATGACAATTGTCTGGTGGGAAGATGGGATGGTTTGGTGTACTTCATAGTTGGTTCTTCTACTCGTTTGTATTTAAAGGATATAATTTATCACATATATAAACTACATATTACGGTTAGAGGTCATAATATTGAAATAAAAGTAATCGCACATATTCTACAACTCTTAGTTTATGTGTGGTCCTTGCAATATTGTTTAAATATAGTCCCCGAACAAAAAAATTTTATCAACGTCCGTGAAAAATATTTTTTAATAAATCCACGTCTTATGGATGGTCCTTGAAAAATATTTACTTACTTATTTAGCTAGCTTGTGACAGAACTTTCGTCCATAAGCCGAGTTTAAAAAAGATTTCCAGGAGCGTCGGTCTTTTGCGCAGTTTTTCCAATTTGAAAGACCATATTCGGCAATGTTATCTTCCACCTGATCTTTCCATCTTATTCGTGGCCTTCCCCTTCTGAGTGAACCATCAGCTGGTTCGCTTTTATATGCCTTTTGTGCTGGGGCATCTCCATCCATTCTCACAACATGTCCTAGCCAACGTAGTCGCTGCAGCTCAATACGTCTAACAATGCTGATGGCCGAGAATAGCTGGTACAGCTCATGGTTCATTCGACGGCGATATTCACCGTCAACGCAGATCGGTCCATAGATCTTTCGTAGAATTTTTCTCTCAAACATTTCGAGAGCTGCCTCATCTGCTTGTGTAAATACCCATGCTTCAAATCCATATAATAGCACGGGTAGTATCAGCGTCTTGTAGAATTTGAGTTTGGTCTGGCGGGAGTTTTGAGTCGTTTGCTCAGACCATAGTAGAATCTGTTACCATTGCTATCCTTCTCCGAATTTCAAAACAGATGTCATTCATTTTAATTTATGGCGGTACCAAGGTATATAAAGTCTTTGGCTACCTCGAAGCTGTAGTTCTCAAGTTCCACAGTTTGTCCGATTCTAATGAACGTCTTGCGCTTGGTCTTCTCGCCGTTTACCGCCAGACAATTTTTTTAAAGGTGGTTGTTGGTCGACCCATTTTATCGATGTCATCGGCGTAGGTGAGTAACATATGCTGTTTGGTGTACAAAGTGCCATTTCTGTTCACATTTGCGTCTCGTATGACCTTTTCCAGCAGGATGTTAAGAAGATCACACGACAAACGGCCACCATGTCGGAATTCTCGTCCGGTATTGAAGGGCTCCGATAGGTCCTTCCAACTTTAACTGCTGACCTCGAGCCACTTAAAGTTATCCTGCATAGCCGTATTAATTTTGCAGAAATGCCGAACGTAGACATTGCTTTAAATACCTCTGAACGGATAGGGCTGTCGAATGCGGCTTTATAGTCGACAAATAGGTGGTATGTGTCGATGTGTTTTTCGTGGGTCTCTTACAGGATTTGGCGCAGAATGAAAATCTGGCCAATGGTGGATTTGCCAGGTCTGAAGCCGCATTGGCATGGTCCAATAATGTCATTGACCATTGGCTTCAATCGTTCACACAGCACACTGGATAGCATTTTATATGCGATGGGAAGAAGGTTAATTCCTCTATAGTGGTACATATCGTCTTGTCTCCTTTTTTGTGCATGGGACACAGGATGCTGAGGTTCCAATCATTGGGCATGGATTCCTCTAGCCAAATTGTACTAATCAGCTGGTTCATGCTCCTGACCAGCATCTGACCACCAGTCTTGAATAGTTCGGCTGGTAGCCCACCAGCTCTTGCTGCTTTATTGTTCTTGAGCCAATTAATTGATTTTATGACCTCATCTTGGATACGTAGAATACACTCCATACCAGTATCTCTTATTGGTTCTGGGATATTTTCTCCTCCGCCACTATTTGATGGTAATTCTGGGGTATCTTCTTCACCGCCACTATTTGATGGCAATTCTTTGCCACTGTGCTTCTATACTATTATCGGGACAAGAAGTGCTTTCGTCAAGCAAGTGAGTAAGTTGAGCGGAGAAGGCATTGGCTACCTATTGTGTTTGCAGCTTTTCGACGTCGAGTTTCCGCGTTGTGTTTGATCGCACCTTTGCTGCAACATTAAGACGAGTGCGAACCTTGGCTGCTACATGGTAATGGTACGAATCGATGTTCGCTCCTCGGATCGATCGAACGTCTAAAACACTGAATGAATGCCTTCCGTATATCACAACATGATCAATTTGTTTTTATTAATATCTCTATCGAGATGAGTTACATGATCGAAGTTGAAAAGGGAAGCCAGAGAGATACTACATTCCCACCATTATGCGACGCGTTTCGCCGTTGGTTAAGCGGTTCATCAGGAATATTGGGCCATGTGGCTTAGAAATGTCGTTACTTGATAAGTTGTATTTATGTCGAATATTGTTGCGAAATTGCATCTATGAGGTTCGGAAATTTGGCATCACACCAGAACATTCCTTTTCTCGTTGCTTGATCAGGAGAAATCCAGTTGGCCTGGTGTATATCGAGATGCTTGAATCTGGTGCTGCTAACTGCCATGTTTTTTGCTGCCGCGAAGTCAATAAACCGAATGCTGTTGTCGGATGTTTCTTCATGAAGGCTGAATTATCCGACGTTGTGGCCAAAGATTTTTCCCTTCCGATTTTTGCATTAAAATCTCTTAGCAGAATTTTAATGTCATGGCCAGGGCAGCCTTCATATGCGGTTTATAGGCGCTCGTAAAATGTGTCTTTGGTCTGCTCATCTTTGTCTTCGGTCGAAGCATGGGCGCAAATAAGACTGATTTTATACGGATTATAGCAATTCGCTCATCTACTGGAGTGAATCTGGAGACGAGGACTTTTATTCTCCTGTTAACCATAAATCCGCAGCCAAATTCATGTCTCGTTTCATGGCAGCTATAATACAGTACACCTGTTCCTTTCCATCGGATTTCTGTAAGGCAACAATATCAGCTTTGTACTTTTTGAGTACATCCGCCAAGGCGAGAACTATGCCTGTTCTGAACAACGTGCGCACATTCCCTTAACCCTTGTCTTTGTTGGAAATCCACCTAATAAAGGCCCTTGGAAAAAAATATTTTTTTAATATACGCCGATTAATAGTCCTTATTTGGTTCCTTATTCCTTATTTGGGTTTCATTAACTTCCTTTAAACCTCCTTATATTCCTCGAGGATAGTAGGCCAGAAAAATCTCCCATACTTGTTGACCACACGGCCTTATGTACATTTGTATACTTCAATCAGACACATCATCCCACAGCTTACCATCTTAAACGACCATCTTATTTTCTTCTATTTGCGCCATTCACATCAATATTGCCTTCATCCGATACAATATGGCAGTACTAAAAATTTGGCCTCCAACAATAACAGCAATAAAATGAAATGTACCAACAACAACAAAAAAGTAAATGGGCAACAAAAAAAGGAATTAAAGACTACTTATTGTGGATGATGCTGCTGGAGGGTTGTTGGCATAATGCATTCTTGCCATTGACTGATATCTCTAAAAAAAATGGGGCAGTAACAAAAATTACAACAATGTCAGAAAATATGGTGGTAGCCCATAAACAGCAAATTTCTGTAGAAATTAACGATGTGCTGGATAATTAAAGTTAAGACAGGGACATGAAGAAATACAACAACAATTACTGTGTTAATATCTAATGGCCTTGATGGCGATTTTACTTTTTTGTTGGCTGTTAATGAAAAATTCATGTGTAAATATGTAAAAAAATCCACGCCTATGGCCTTGATGGCTCATTAAATTCTTTTAAAAAATCCACGCCTATGGCCTTGATCATTAAATTTCTTTAAAAAAAATCCACGCCTATGGCCTCATTAAAAAAAAAATCCACGCCTATGGCCTTGATGAAAAATCCACGCCTATGGCCTTGATGATGGCTCATTAAATTTCTTTAAAAAAAATCCACGCCTATGGCCTTGATGATGGCTCATTAAATTTCTTTAAAAAAAATCCACGCCTATGGCCTTGATGATGGCTCATTAAATTTCTTTAAAAAAAATCCACGCCTATGGCCTTGATGATGGCTCATTAAATTTCTTTAAAAAAAATCCACGCCTATGGCCTTTGATGGTCATTAAATTTCTTTAAAAAAATCCACGCCTATGGCCTTGATGATGGCTCATTAAATTTCTTTAAAAAAATCCACGCCTATGGCCTTGATGATGGCTCATTAAATTTCTTTAAAAAAATCCACGCCTATGGCCTTGATGATGGCTCATTAAATTTCTTTAAAAAAATCCACGCCTATGGCCTTGATGATGGCTCATTAAATTTCTTTAAAAAAATCCACGCCTATGGCCTTGATGATGGCTCATTAAATTTATTTAAAAAAATCCACGCCTATGGCCTTGATGATGGCTAATTAAATTTCTTTAAAAAAATCCACGCCTATGGCCTTGATGATGGCTCATTAAATTTCTTTAAAAAAAATCCACGCCTATGGCCTTGATGATGGCTCATTAAATTTCTTTAAAAAAAATCCACGCCTATGGCCTTGATGATGGCTCATTAAATTTCTTTAAAAAAATCCACGCCTATGGCCATTAATATTGCTCAATAAATTTCTTTAAAAAAATCCACGCCTATGGCCTTGATGATGGCTCATTAAATTTCTTTAAAAAAATCCACGCCTATGGCCTTGATGATGGCTCATTAAATTTCTTTAAAAAAAATCCACGCCTATGGCCTTGATGATGGCTCATTAAATTTCTTTAAAAAAAATCCACGCCTATGGCCTTGATGATGGCTCATTAAATTTCTTGGTCATTGAAAAATTCTAAAAAAAATCCACGCCTATGGCCTTGATGATGGCTCATTAAATTTCTTTAAAAAAAATCCACGCCTATGGCCTTGATGATGGCTCATTAAATTTCTTTAAAAAAAATCCACGCCTATGGCCTTGATGATGGCTCATTAAATTTCTTTAAAAAAAATCCACGCCTATGGCCTTGATGATGGCTCATTAAATTTCTTTAAAAAAAATCCACGCCTATGGCCTTGATGATGGCTCATTAAATTTCTTTAAAAAAATCCACGCCTATGGCCTTGATGATGGCTCATTAAATTTCTTTAAAAAAATCCACGCCTATGGCCTTGATGATGGCTCATTAAATTTCTTTAAAAAAATCCACGCCTATGGCCTTGATGATGGCTCATTAAATTTCTTTAAAAAAATCCACGCCTATGGCCTTGATGATGGCTCATTAAATTTATTTAAAAAAATCCACGCCTATGGCCTTGATGATGGCTCATTAAATTTATTTAAAAAAATCCACGCCTGTGGCCTTGATGATGGCTCATTAAATTTCTTTAAAAAAAATCCACGCCTATGGCCTTGATGATGGCTCATTAAATTTCGTTAAAAAAATCCACGCCTATGGCCTTGATGATGGCTCATTAAATTTCTTTAAAACCAGTAAGGAAAGTAGTAAAGTCGGACGGGGCCGACTATATGATACCCTTCACCACTATGGGTATATTAAACAGGACTATTAACATGTAATTGGATGAAAAAAAGTAATATTTATCTAAATGTGAATCTACCTAGATCTATCCATAAAGTATGTTAATCGACTTCAAACAAATATAAATAAGTCCGTTGGGCTATGTCTGTACTTCTTGAAAACGCAACTACGTAATTCTATGCTCAATTTTGTACGTTGTGCAGAATTTGATGTCAATCTGACTAACATGAGGAGTTTGATGCCCAACATACTTAAAATTAAGCGATTTCAAACAAACTCGTCACAGGTTAGGTTATACTAATTTCAGAACGTTTTGTTTCTATTGGTTCCTTAGTACGTCAATTACTTAAAATCAATCTATAATAAAAGGGAGCTATATCTAAATCTGGACCGATTTTCACGAAACTTAGCATCATTTTAGGCTCAATTCAGTACGTTATGACAAATTTCGTGCAAATCGAAAGTTATATAGGGACTTTGGGGCACCATTTACATGAAATCGTACGAAACTATATATGGGAGCTATATCTAAATCTGGACCGATTTTCTCGAAACTTGGTAGACATCATTCCAGGCTCAATTCAGTACGTTATGCCAAATTTCGTGCAAATCGAAAGTTATATAGGGACTTTGAGGCACCATTTACATGAAATCGGACGAAACTATATATGGGAGCTATATCTAAATTTGGACCGATTTTCTCCAAACTTGGCAGACATCACTCTAGGCTTAATTCAGTACGTTATGCCAAATTTCGTGCAAATCGAAAGTTATATAGGGACTTTGAGGCACCATTTACATGAAATCGGACGAAACTATATATGGGAGCTATATCTAAATCTGGACCGATTTTCTCCAAACTTGGCAGACATCACTCTAGGCTTGATTCAGTACGTTATGCCAAATTTCGTGCAAATCAAAAGATATATACGGACTTTGGGGCACCATTTACATGAAATCGTACGAAACTATATATGGGAGCTAAATCTAAATCTGGACCGATTTTCTCCAAACTTGTTAGACATCATTCTAAGCTCAATTCAGTACGTTATGCCAAATTTCGCGCAAATCGAAATGTATATAGGGACTTTGGGGCACCTTTTACATGAAATCGGACGAAACTATATATGGGAGCTATATCTAAATCTGGACCGATTTTCTCCAAACTTGGCAGACATCACTCTAGGCTTAATTCAGCACGTTATACCAAATTTCGTGCAAATCAAAAGATATATAGGAACTTTGGGGCACCATATACATGAAATCGGACGAAACTATATATGGGAGCTATATCTAAATCTGGACCGATTTTCACGAAACTTGGCAGACATCATTCTAGACCTAAATGATTAAGCTGTACCAAATTTCGTGCAAATCGAAAGATATATAGGGGCCGTTTACATTAAATCGGTTAAATATATATATGGGAGCTATATCTAAATCTGAACCGATTTTTCCCAATTTCAATAGGGTTCGTCCTTGGGCCGAATAAGTGACCTATACCAAATTTCATTCAATTCGGATCATAAATGCGACCTGTACTTTGTTTACAATTTAACATGGACAGACAGACAGACAGACAGACGGACAGACGGACGGACGGACGGACATGCATAAATCGACTTAGAAAGTGATTCTATGCATATTCTCAAAAGGAACCATGTGTCTATCTCGTTTCCTTTTGCCTGTTACAAACATATGCACAAAGACATAATACCCTGTACCACAGTGTGGTGAAGGGTATAAAAATCCACGCCTATGGCCTTGATGATGGCTCATTAAATTTCTTTAAAAAAATCCACGCCTATGGCCTTGATGATGGCTCATTAAATTTCTTTAAAAAAATCCACGCCTATGGCCTTGATGATGGCTCATTAAATTTCTTTAAAAAAATCCACGCCTATGGCCTTGATGATGGCTCATTAAATTTCTTTAAAAAAATCCACGCCTATGGCCTTGATGATGGCTCATTAAATTTCTTTAAAAAAATCCACGCCTATGGCCTTGATGATGGCTCATTAAATTTCTTTAAAAAAATCCACGCCTATGGCCTTGATGATGGCTCATTAAATTTCTTTAAAAAAATCCACGCCTATGGCCTTGATGATGGCTCATTAAATTTCTTTAAAAAAATCCACGCCTATGGCCTTGATGATGGCTCATTAAATTTCTTTAAAAAAATCCACGCCTATGGCCTTGATGATGGCTCATTAAATTTCTTTAAAAAAATCCACGCCTATGGCCTTGATGATGGCTCATTAAATTTCTTTAAAAAAATCCACGCCTATGGCCTTGATGATGGCTCATTAAATTTCTTTAAAAAAATCCACGCCTATGGCCTTGATGATGGCTCATTAAATTTCTTTAAAAAAATCCACGCCTATGGCCTTGATGATGGCTCATTAAATTTCTTTAAAAAAATCCACTCCTATGGCCTTGATGATGGCTCATTAAATTTTTTTAAAAAATCCACGCCTATGGCCTTGATGATGGCTCATTAAATTTCTTTACAAAATCCACGCCTATGGCTTTGATGGTGGCTCATTAAATTTCTTTAAAAAATCCACGCCTATGGCTTTGATGGTGGCTCATTAAATTTCTTTAAAAAAATCCACGCCTATGGCATTGAAGGTGGCTCATTAATTTTCTTTAAAAATCCACGCCTATGGCCTTGATGATGGCTGATTAAATTTCTTTAAAAAAATCTACGCCTATGGCCTTGATGATGTCTCATTAAATTTTTTTAAAAAAATCCACGCCTATGGCCTTGATGATGGCTCATTAAATTTTTTTAAAAAAATCCACGCCTATGGTTTTTATGATGGCTCATTAAATTTCTTTAAAAAATCCACGCCTATGACCTTGATGATGGCTCATTAAATTTCTTTAAAAAATCCCCGCCTATGGCCTTGATGATGGCTCATTAAATTTCTTTAAAAAATCCACGCCTATGATCTTGATGGTGGCTCATTAAATATCTTTAAAAAAAATTCACGCATATGGTCTTGATGGTGGCTCATTAAATTTCTTTAAAAAATCCACGCCTATGGCTTTGATGGTGGCTCATTAAATTTCTTTAAAAAAATCCACGCCTATGGCCTTGATGATGGCTCATT
>NW_026889354.1:0-12665 GCF_032173495.1 Musca vetustissima
GAATGAATGATGTTATTGCACGTTTCGAAATGTTCGTATCTTGGCAATTGCGCCCACTACCACCAACCTACCATCATTCTGCCTTTTGTCAAGATCTTATATTTCTCCTGTTGTCGTTGATGGCACTCTTTTGTTGTTGTTGTTGCTATTGTTCATTTTGTTTTGTATCCCGAAAGCGATTTGGTATATTTCCTGTTGACAATGGGATTCTGTCTTTGGTGAAAGGAAAACAAATAAAAACGACGACAATAACTAAAACCCGCGCAAATCACTAAACAACAACAGCGGCAGCAGCAGCAGAATCAAAAAAAGACGACAACGTGGAAAACCAGAAAAGGAAGAATAAACAAACAGCCAAACAAACAGGCTAACGAAGAACGACAGTTTTAAAATGCATTGATATTGCCAAAGTAGTGACAGTTTCGTCTAATCTCTATACTCCGGCTATCCTTGTATCTAATGCTGTCGTCGTCGTCGGAGCAGCAGCTGCTGTTGTTGTTATTATTGTTGTTTTCGTTGCCATTCTTGTTTTGGTTTTATCTTCAATCGCATTTCTTGTTGCATATTGTTGTGCCTCGTATGATGTCTTTACATCACTGTCACCACCATTGTCACTGGCAGCCCAAGGAGCTGCACCACTAATATTGCAGCAGCTGTGGGTAGGACATTTTCACAATTGCAAAAAACCACAGCCAAAGCACACTAATTTTCAAAAGTATTCACTGCCAACTCCAACATCATTTCCAACACTCGGACACACTCACACATAAACCACTACAGTTACTGGCTGATTCGTACGAAAGTAAGGTAGTCGTGGTAGTGGTGGTGCTGGTCCTACACTCGGAAATGGTCATGTCTCATAGCCCTTTGTGTGTGTATGTGGTTTAGCGTGATCTTTTGTTGGTCTGGTGGTGTGGTGTGGTTCGGTTCGTTGTGTAGAGTTGGGCATATGCTACTGTCAACATGTCTTTGGCATTCTGTTGCCATTTTGGCAAATTAAGAAACAAATTGTTCTGAGTTGTTTGGCTTCAAGACCGTACATTGTTGTTAAGCGGCGTTGCAGTGCAAAGCATTGCATTGTAGAGCATAAAATTCCAAATGATTGTGGGTCTTAGCTTGCCTAAAACAGGAAATTTCTTTGGACTTTTGGCATATTTCGTTCGTGGTTTGATGACAACGTGGCAATTCTTTTTGAAGTTTGTGCTGCACTTGCTATTTTGCGGCCGGTAAATGTCTAAAATATTTTTCAAGACTACGTACATATATACACATATAGAATTTAAAGAGAAAGGAGGCACACATATAAATTAAGCGATACGAAAATGTTACAACTTCTATGGAGATTTTCGGTTTGCTGATAATTTAGACTGAAACTCAGTGAGGAAAGAACCATAATGTAGACAGAAAACCAGTCATAATGGGCCGACTAGAGTCGTGCGTTTTAAATTTGTCATTCCGTTTACGAAACGTCGAAAAATTGAACGGTAATGTATATAATCTCGATCATAATAATCATCTATTGCTATTTAGTCAGAACCATAATTTAGACTGAAAACCAGTAAGGAAAGTACCATAGTCATACTGGGCCGAATAGTGAAGTGTATATAAAATTTGTCCTTCCTTTTACAAAACCTCCAAAAATTGAACGGTACAGTATACATATCGCTCATTTGCTGCAAGGCATAACTCCAAAAACGGGATTTTGCAGTTTTCAATTTACTCACACTTTATATGGGCAGAGTAACTTCTATGAATTTTTTACACAACATGAGGTATATTATAGCGAACAATCGTGGATCAATCACGTTTTTGAGTTATGCCTGTCTTGCAGCAAATGAACGATATATTCTCGATCAGAACAAAATTCTATGGCGATATAGTCAGGTTTGTCAGTCTGCCCGCCTTTTTAAATCAGCTTAAAACATAAAAAAAAATGTGGTATTGAAAATGAGATATATCGCTTCAAGTTTTGGTATGACCGCAAATAATGGTACCTACTCCTAGTATTTGGATTATGAAGATGTTGAGCTTGTTTTTGCATTGAATTGGTTGCAATTTAGCATTGAATTTGGCATTGGGTGACAAATCTGTTCACCAGCCAGAGCTCCCAATGTGATGTTCTTTTCAGAATTTCATATATGTTTTTCAACCGTCTCGCGTCGTTTTGAATATCCTTGCACTATTTTCCGGCCGAACTTAAGTAAATCTTTACTTGTTGAATATGAATATATGAAGTATTTTGACCCCTAGGAATCACTTATATTAAATTACAAACAAATAGGGATGGCGATGTGTCTAAGACATTTTTGATGATATTTATTAGGAGTGAATAGAATTGCCATAACAAGAAGCTGTAGTATTTTTTTTGCGTGAAGGAATTGTGAAATGTTGCTGGCATTTTGCACACAAGTGTCCTTTGACTGAAGTCAGATTATGCTTGAAGACCATATTTACCTATAGATTGGAAGTATTTGAAGAATTTCGGAAATATCCCTACAAAAAGTTTCATATTCACCATAAGGTGTAGTGTATATTAAATCTGTCATTCTTTTGCAACACCTCGAAATATTCGCCGTAGTTCCCATAAAATATATATACAGATTGAGATATAACCAGTGAGCGGAGCAGTATAGTCGGACGGGGCCGACCATATGATACCCTACGCATCTACCACGAAAATCAAACTTTCTACGGTTCAATATTCACAGCCTGGGCAATATTTCAAGATATTTGCATCCTTTTCACCGATTATAGATCAACAACTTCACTTTCTAACCCTGGCATATTTTCATTTTTTTTCTTGACGGGAATTTTTACGCCGTAAAATAAAACAAATTCACTTTAGTACATGTAGCCATACATGTAGCCATAAGTTTGATATCAATTTGAAGGTCAACAACTCCTTTTGGATATACTATCAACTTCTCGGGTATATGTCATTCAGGAGCAAGTATATACGCCCCAGGATAAAAATTTTGTAATTTTTCACACAAAAGTCAGGGTCCATTCGACCCGCATTCGTCACACGCTGCTCGAATGTTGTTCTACGGTATTTCGGCCCATTCCCGGTGAAGCGCTTGCTTGAGGTGATCGATACTTTGGTATTTTTTAGTGCCAACCTTTCCACAATAGCTCAACACAACAGTTCAGCGGATTGGTATCCGAAGATTTTGGTGCCCATTGTGCGCTGGAAATGAAGCGAAGAACCTCATTTTGTAACCATTCTTGGATGGCGCGTGCTGAGTCCTGTTGGAATGTCCAATGTCTGCAGCAAAATGTTTGCGGCTTTAATACACCCTCCAGAACGGCTGTTATGGCGCCCCAAACCATCACCATGGCAGGCGCTTGAATTCTGGCCAACCGAAGGTGCACATTTTCAGCACTAAAATTTATCAAATTTATACATGGGAGCTAGTCTAGTATCATCTTGGTATGTTATTCTAAATTTCAACCCAGTCTAAGAGACAACATTAGGGAATTTGCACGATTTTTATACCCTTCACCACACTGTGGTACAGGGTATTATGTCTTTGTGCATATGTTTGTAACAGGCAAAAGGAAACGAGATAGACACATGGTTCCTTTTGAGAATATGCATAGAATCACTTTCTGAGTCGATTTATGCATGTCCGTCCGTCCGTCCGTCCGTCTGTCTGTCGATGTAAAATTGTAAACAAAGTACAGGTCGCATTTATAATCCGAATTGGATGAAATTTAGCACAGGTCACTTATTTGGCCCAAGGACGAACCCTATTGAAATTGGGAAAAATCGGTTCAGATTTAGATATAGCTCCCATATATATATTTAACCGATTTAATGGAAACGGTCCCTATATATGTTTCGATTTGCACGAAATTTGGTACAGCCTAATCATTAAGGTCTAGAATGATGTCTGCCAAGTTTCGTAAAAATCGGCCCAGATTTAGATATAGCTCCCATATATAGTTTCGTCCGATTTCATCTAAATGGTGCCCCCAAAGTCCCTATATATCTTGCGATTTGCACGAAATTTGGCATAACGTACTGAATTCAGCCTAGAGTGATGTCCGCCAAGTTTCGAGAAAATCGGTCCAGATTCAGATATAGCTCCCATATATAGTTTCGTCCGATTTCATGTAAATGATGCCCCGAAGTCCCTATATATCTTTCGATTAGCACGGAATTTGGCACAACGTATTGAATTAAGCCTAGAGTGATGTCTGCCAAGTTTCGAGAAAATCGGTCCAGATTTAGATATAGCTCCCATATATAGTTTCGTCCGATTTCATGTAAATGGTGCCCCAAAGTCCCTATATATCTTTCGATTTGCCCGAAATTTGGCATAACGTACTGAATTGAGCCTAGAATGATGTCTCCCAAGTTTCGTGAAAATCGGTCCAGATTTAGATATAGCTCCCATATATAGTTTCGTCCGATTTCATGTAAATGGTGCCCCAAAGTCCCTATATATATTTCCATTTGCACGAAATTTGGCATAACGTACTGAATTGAGCCTAGAATGATGTCTGCCAAGTTTCGTGAAAATTGGTCCAGATTTAGATATAGCTCCCATATATAGTTTCGTCCGATTTCATGTTAATGATGCACCAAAGTCCCTATATATCCTTCGATTTGCACGAAATTTGGCATAACGTACTTATTTGAGCCTAGAATGATGTCTGCCAAGTTTCGTGAAAATCGGTCCTGATTTAGATATAGCTCCCATATATAGTTTCGTCCGATTTTATGTAAATGGTGCACCAAAGTCCCTATGTATCCTTCGATGTGCACGAAATTTGGCATAACGTACTGAATTGAGCCTAGAGTGATGTCAGCCAAGCTTCGAGAAAATCGGTCCTGATTTAGATATAGCTCCCATATATAGTTTCGTCCGATTCTATGTAAATGGTGCACCAAAGTCCCTATGTATCCTTCGATTTGCACGAAATTTGGCATAACGTACTGAATTAAGCCTACAGTGGTGTCTGTCACGTTTCGAGAAAATCGGTCCAGATTTAGATATAGCTCCCTTTTATTATAGATTGATTTTAAATAATTGACGCACCAGGGAACCAGGAACGTTCCGAAAGTAGTATAACCTAAGCTGTGACAAGTTTGTTTGAAATCGTTAATATTTGGATAGAGCTTCCATATATATTTTCGAACGATTTCAAGTAAATTGGGCATCAAATGTGATTGACATCACATTTTGCACAACGTACAAAATTGAGCATAGAATAACGTAGTTGCGTTTTCTAGAAGTACAGACATAGCATAACCGATGACCTATTTATATTAGTTTGAAGTCGATTTACATACTTTTGTCCCATTGTAACAAACGAATGACATGTTTATGGATAGATCTAGGTAGATTCACATTTAGAAAAATATCACATATTTTATTTCAACCCATTTCATGATAATAGTCCTGTTTAATATACCCATAGTGGTGAAGGGTATCATATAGTCGGCCCCGTCCGACTTTACTACTTTCCTTACTGGTTTCTATATTGAACTGGGCCCAACTACAGCTAATTTTATCAAAAAACGTGTCCAAATTTCTCAATATACCGAAAGTTGTTGCTTCTACTCTCAAAACTGGTCCAATAATAATAATTTTTTGTACTCCATAAAAAACTAGTAAGGATAGTTCAAAAGTCGGACGTGGATACATCAAAGAGATGATAATGTGTACAATATCATGTTGATAGAAGCCACATAGCATCTTTGGGTAACCATTGACATGAATTCGGGTGGAGAACATAACATATGCAAATCTGAAGCAATTTCAACAAACTTTCACACACATCAAACTTGGCTTAATTCTGTATGCTGTGCAAAATTTTGTTTCAATCGGATAAATATTGAACGAAACTATATCTGAATCAGAACCGATTTTAACTACACTTAACAAAATTTTGCCCCAATCGGGAGCTATATATGAATCTGAACCGATTACAACAAAACTTCGCATACATCAACATGGACTCAAGTCAGTACTATGTGCTAAATGTTGTCTCAATCGGACCAATATTGACAGTATAGTGATCCATTTACATAAAATCGGGCGAAACTATATATTGGAGCTATATCTAAATCTGAACCGATTTCAACAAAACTTGGCTTATATCAATCTAATTCAATAGAAGCTATATCGAAATCTGAACCGATTTTCTACAAGTGACGTGTGCCAAATTTCATCCAGATCGGATCATAAATGCGACCTGTACTTTGTTCACAAAAATACTGTGACGGACAGACGGACATGCATAAATCGATTCCGAAAGTTATTCTATTCATATACTCAAAATGAATCATATACCACAGTGTTGTGTAGGGTATAAAACAGAGCTAACTATATTCAATTCGCTTGAAACCCCTAACAAAAAATCCTGAAAATATCGAAAATATCGGTGTGTACCGTGATATGGGAGTATTTGTAAAACATGGACGATGTAGTCCAAATTCCGCCAACAATTTCTAAGGCAAATGCTAATTTTGTGCAAAATTTCAGCAACATATCTCAATTGGTGTGAAAGTTATTTATTAAACACCGCTAAATCAGTGATTTTTACTAAAATAGTACTAATCTCTCATTCATTCTAGATATATTTCGATACACGAAAAATATATATGTAAATGAGCTGTGTCAAATTCCATGTTTTTCGGAACATAAATACTATTAGTACCTCGTCTAACAGTATGCATGAATACTTTGACTCAGAATGTGTTTATGTATTATTCTCAGAAGTGAATATTGATCTCATTTTGTAATCCTAAACCACGAATTGCTTCTAAAAATACTTTAGATTTGATTTTTTTACTTCCTATTATGAAAGTTATAAGATATGCAAAATTTATTTTAAATATTATATAAATATATGTAGCATGTTACAAGGGGTGGGTTAGTGTGTATAACAACTAATTTTATAATGCAATACAAATACACATACATACTATTAAATATATGTATAAAAAATAACCGTTGACAAATACCGAAAATGTACTCATGGAATTTCATATTTCAAATCTCATTCCCTTCCATCTTCTTCTAAAATCCCTACCATAATCGAATGACGACAACTAATTACATACTATTAAATATATGTATAAAAAATAACCGTTGACAAATACCGAAAATGTACTCATGGAATTTCATATTTCAAATCTCATTCCCTTCCATCTTCTTCTAAAATCCCTACCATAATCGAATGACGACAACTAATTAAATTTTTGCACAAAGTAGACAATGATAAATGTCATAATTGTCAGCTGCCCCTTCCAAACCGATTTTGATATATGTGTATGTGTTTGATGCATACATGTGTGTGGTTGGTTGCGTGCGCTTCTCTATAAAAATCCACACACACACAAACACATTTTCTATTGCAAATAAACAAATATTTTGTAGACCACAGTTCAATAATTAATTGGCAAATATGAAGATAAGACCTCAAGGGTTGGGCGACTTTTAAGGAGTACAAGTTCATTTGCAAGTTCAATGAATTGGACACAAAATGATAATTGATAACACGAAAATGCAAATGTTGTGGTCATCGAAGAAGAAGAAGATTAATTAACATAACGACTCAAAGTTAATTTAAGATTCTGAGTTTTAAGAACACATTGCATATGTGTGTGTATGTGTATGCGAACTGTTGTGCAGTAAGTATATCCATGTGTTACGTTCGCAATGGTATGCGAATATTAGAAAATACTATGATGTGATTAAAGAATCCAAACTTTTATAATTAGCCACCTCAAAACAAACACGCCCACCCACATGGAAAAGGTCATGGTCTGTGTAATGAAATGGAATGGACCATCAAAGTGTTTATATCATTTTTGCGTACTTCATAACCCCATTATGAGGGTGGGTGTGTTATATATTTTGGTTATTTGTGGTAGTTATGAGATTACCTAATTGAACTTGTAGCTGCGCGATACAGCATATCCAATCAATATTAATTATATGTGCTTAAATGTGCGTGTCGGTGCGTGTATGTTGATCAATAGGACGGAAGAAGGGGAAGACTAAGAATTAGATAGAAAGATCAAGTAGAAAACAAAATCTCTGAACGAATAGTGAAATGCAATATATGTAAGGAAATATTAAATTTCAATCTATAAATGTAATAGGACTCAGCATCGAAATTGTTCGTGTGTAATGTAAAATTTCCATATTGGATATAGAGTAGCAAAAGCGTATCCTGGCCTATCAAACCTATATCGACGTATATGTAATAAAGAAAGAATACATTGTTAGTAAAAGGCTAGTAAAAATTTCATTTAGTTCGGTCGGACCGAACTCTTATACCCTCTACCATCTTGTGCGCCTTCGAAAATACGATACCCTTAACAACTGCCATGGAACTCTAACTTTCTACGGATTTTTATTCCGAGCCTGAACAATATTTCGTGGTAGTTGCCTGATTAGAGGCAAACAGCACCTCTTCCTTATACTCACATATTTTCCGAATATTACTAATATTAAGGAGTAAATATATACACTATAGAATATAAATTTTGTCATTTTTCCCACAAAAGTCAGGGTCCATTTGACCCGCTAAATAATGACCGATCTTTATCAAAACAGGCATTCGTATTCTTTTGCTCGATCCCATTCACGGCCTATGGAGCGACCAGAAAAACCGACAAAAATTAAGTTTTTTGTCCATTCCATCCCCTAAATATTAACTGAGATTTACCAAAAACAATAGGGGTCTTCACTGGGCAGAACCCATCCTACATTCAAAATTTCGTGAAGATTGGTCCATAACTGTGGTCTGTATCGTGTTTACAAATTATAATGGACAGACGGAAGGACACACATGTCAAAATCGACTCAGCTAGTCGAGATATGACGATCGGTATACTTAAAGGTGGGTCTAGGACCAATATTTCGCGGCGTTAAAAACTCTTGGGGCTGCACAAAACTATAATACCTTGACAACATAGTTTTGTAGGGTATAAAAATAACCTATATTGAAGAATGTTTGGAGAAAAACGCGTTCAAAGAAGTCCTTCAGCCATCACTTGAAGCTGACACAATAAATCGGCCATATCTTCTAGAGTTCTTGAGATTTTCACTTGAAATTTCGTAGGGACATTCTTGATTTAGTGTAAATTCGGATTAAATAAAAATTGACACCGAGAATGGGGGGTCCCCTTAATAAAATCTCGGGAATACAGGCTATGTAAACGTAGGAACTTATTTCGAAGGCGTTAAGATTTGCGGGGCCGAACTTTGGATACCTTCCACTTTTAGTTACCTGAAATGAAAATATAAGGAGCATACCAGAACGTATACCTATACCGGCAATTGTTTTAAACCATAATGTACACCAAAATCCAAAACGTACACTGAATGCGAAGATCCATGGTATGGTGGAACATGTGTATAAAATCCACAAATACTGCAAATTAGAGGGCAATGTACACAGGATTTTATTTAGGGGGATGGGGTGGTAGCTGCTGCACCAATATGACAATTTTAATTGCAGAAAAAACCCTTTATGTGTACGTCCCTGGAGGCTATACATAAAGCGGGTCATACATTAATTACATCGTATAAGAATTACAATGCCTAATTGATGACCGATATAGCTCAATTTCGAATAAAACCAATAAGGAAAGTTCAAATGTCGGACGGGGCCTACTATATGATACTCTTCACCACTTTGGATACATACAGGACATGCTAATATATACAATATCCTGTAGATAGAACAGACTTATAATTTTTAGAGGACCATTGGAATGGAATTGGGCGAAACTAAATGTGTGATCTACATAGATATTTGAAACAATTAAAGCACCCATACATATACCAATCTGAAATCTATGAAAAATTGCATGTCAATCGGATTCTTTTGTATACCAATCGTATGAAATCGAGCAAAATAACGTATGTGGAGCTATATCGAAATCTGGTATGATGCAGCACAGTGCACTGTCCACAATTTTATCCCGTGGGCTCACGTAGGCTCATAGGTGCGCCATTTACATAAAATCAGACGATGATAGATATGGAAGCTAGTCTAAATCTAATCCGATTTAAACAAAACTTATCATACCCCTATGTATGGTGCAGCATTCAGATGAAATCGGGCGAAACTATATATGGAATATGTCTAAACCTAAACCGACTTAAATAAAACTTCGCATACATCTATTAGCAGTACTCTGTGCAAATGTTTACATAAAATCGGACGACATTATATATGGGAGCTATATCTAATTCCGAACCGGTTTTCTCCAAATTCAATAGGGTTTGTCCTAGGACCAAGTAAGTGACCTGTGCCAAATTCGGATCTAAATAAATATTTATGAAATGAAATCATTTTAAAAGGCGGTTGTAAGTGCGATTATAAAATACAAAATTACAGCGAGTTCGGTTGAAAAACACACTCAAAAACCCCCGAAATTTTTTGGTGGGGAGGGGTGTACCCCTATATGTGGACTACCCGAAAAATTTACATATATTTTAAATTTTCAATAGAGCGATTTGTTACCCAATAATTCGAAGTACTAAATTACAGCCAATCCGGGAGAAAAATGTAGTCAAAACCCCCGAAAAACTGAAAATGTGGGGATACGTTTATATGAGGGATACCAGAAAGTAGATCTACATCTTTATCTCTATCTCTATCTCCATATATATTAATTACCTGTATGTTCGTGATCGCTAAACTCAAAAACTACTGCACCGATTTTGACAAAATTTTATGTACAGGCTCTATGGGACGTGAGTAGTGTTTCTGTGTAGTTTGAAGTTCATCCGACAGATGGCGCAATATTTAGTTTTTTGTGTTTTTGCACCGTAACTCACTGTACCAATTTTAACCAAACTTTATGTATATGCCCTATGGGGCGTGAGTAGTGTTTCTGTTTAATTTTAAGTTCGTCCGAAAGATGGCGCTCTATATAGTTTCTTGGCGTTTTGCCAATTAGAGATTGGGTGCTTAATCTACGATAAGTATTCCGACACCAATTCATACATAACCTGTTTTCGTGAATAGCGCGTGGGAGTCAAACGAAAAAAAAATAACTTATCAAATTGAAGTAAAAAACTTATAGTAACTCATCAATTGTAGTATGTATCGGATAGCTAGGTTGAAATTGCTATGCAGATTTATCGGATTGAATTCTATGGCCTGGCACGCATATTTATCCAGCCTTATTGCTCGTCGTATGGGGGGATCTTTGCCAAAATTCAATTTGTTTCTTGTCCGTAGTCACTACCAGTTTAATAATATAATGCGTGCAAATTCATAAGAAAAATAGAAAGATACTTAAAAGAGAGAAAAACTAGAGGAAAATCTACTATAGTCCAGACAGAAAAGAAAGAAAAGAGGATTAATTGTCATCACAGTATGTAACAGTCATGCATAGTTGGTAGTTGCATGATAAGCCCACCCATCCTGTTTATCAAATGTTCCACCAAAAACTAAACAAAATCAAAGACATCATGATAAACCCAATTTTTATACTCCCACTTTTCCTACCCTTCAAAATCAAACCTCAAAACGCTTAAGCCATATTCAAATAATTCCAATTTTTATTTATAATCAAAAATATCATTTTTTTCAGCCTATAGCTAGGTACAACAAAATCATACAAGTTCAAAGAAATTAGAATGAAAATGTAATACAAAATTCAAAACTAATAATAAATCCATATTCTTAACGCAACAGGAAAATAATAAAAAAATATATAAAACAAAACTAATAATTATTAAGACTACAAAAACCAAAATCATGAAAAAAAAAACTTAATTTCCAAAAAAATCTAAGTATATGAGATCATAACTGAAATTTTAAAGGAAAATATAAACAAATTAGTAATTAAATTAAATTATATCAAAAACATAACATTATTTTTTTATATCAAGATTTATCATATTTTCAATAAAAACATTCGAAGAGAAAAACAATCAAATAATCACCAAACAAAAATATTTCATATCAGTATGTAACGCAAAAGAAAAATGTATGTGTGTATGATCGTTACATTTGCTTTTTGTTTTACAGCAAATCAGCTGTTGTGTCAACGACCTGCTTTGTTACAACCGTATGTACAAACATACATACGATTATGTTAACAGCAGTCGTTTTGATCAAATAGTTTTTCGTTTTTTTTATCTCAATTTGATTTAATAATCACACCAAATATAAAAATAAGTATTTAATTGCCGATGTCAACAGATATGCCAGTAAATAAATCTAATTTAATAATTTTTAATTCAAACAAAAATAAATATAAATGAAACATACAGTAGAAGCAATGCAAACAGTGCTTTCAAAACTGTAGCTCTCATTGAGATGTTAACGAAGGTAGGTTAACAGCACTTCGTCTGTTATTGTTCAGTGTAACATTGGCATATCCATTGGCAATCGTATGTACACAGGAAACAAATTAACATTGAACAAACACAAAAAAAGGAATCCTTTAAAAGAATTAATTCAGTAATTAATTCAATTAATTAGGTTTTTAAAATAATTTAAAATAATTTATAATTATTATTTTTATAAATTAGCATGTATATTCTCAATTAAATGAGTGCAATAGACAATACCAAGAGAGATAACGGAACAGTTACTCTCACAAAAAAACCAATGATTTGTGCTTGTTCAATGCGGTACGATATAAGAGAATTTGAACTTACTTGGTGATCGATTGAACT
>NW_026889355.1:0-12713 GCF_032173495.1 Musca vetustissima
ATATTCTTTTAAGACACACACACACACACACACCCACCACAAACCCTCAACTAAAAAAAATTTTCAAATCCATGCTTATATAGGCCTTGAAAAAATATTCTTTAATAAATCTACGCCTTATATAGGCCTTGAAAAAATATTCTTTAATAAATCCACGCCTTATATAGGCCTTGAAAAAATATTCTTTAATAAATCCACGCCTTATATAGGCCTTGAAAAAATATTCTTTAATAAATCCACGCCTTATATAGGCCTTGAAAAAATATTCTTTAATAAATCCACGCCTTATATAGGCCTCGGAAAAAAATCTTTAATAAATCCACGCCTTATATAGGCCTCGGAAAAAAATCTTTAATAAATCCACGCCTTATATAGGCCTCGGAAAAAAATCTTTAATAAATCCACGCCTTATATAGGCCTTGAAAAAAATTCTTTAATAAATCCACGCCTTATATAGGCCTTGAAAAAATATTCTTTATCACAAATTTGAATATTTAGTTTTTATTAATTATTATTTTTAATTCCATCACTCCAAATCGAAGTCCCTATTCCTAGTTAATAATTGAAAAAAAATGAAGCAAACTACAAAAAAAAAAAAAAAAAAATAAATAAATAAAAATAAAATAAACTCCAATCTCGGCTAGAAAATGAAACACAATGAACTTCAACTTATCCCCGAAGCCTAAAGTCAGATTCCTTTCTTTATGTGATTGTGTGTCTCTTTTTCTCTTCTTGTATCCTTGTTGCACTTGGCTACATGACACACAGAAACACATATATTCTGTCTCCATATCTATAACACAGATATAAATTATCGCCTACTGGATGTCGAAACATAAATTTCAAAATTTTTTCTAAGAATGAAAATTCAATATAGGACACAATAAACTATTTGTTGTTGTTTCTAAGAGACAATATTGTCATGAAAAAAAAATTAATTTAAAAACCAGTGAGCGGAGCAGTATAGTCGGACGGGACCGACCATACAATACCCTACACAACAACCACGGAACTTTAACTTTCTGCGGATTTTTTATTCCGAGCCTGGGTAATATTTCATGATAGTTGCGCCCTCTTGTCCGATTAGAGTACCTCTTCCTTACACTGACATATTTTCCGAACATTAATAATATTCAGTACAGCCTTTCTAAATACTTGTCTTCTATATTTCCTTCACCGTGGGTTGTGTTTTGATCTTCGGCTTATAATTGTGGCATATAGATCGATTCGAAAAAATTGACCAGAAAATCAGACAAAAATAAGGTTTTTGGTCCATTTCATCCCCTAAATATTAACCGAACTTTACCAAAAACAATAGGGGTCTTCAGTGGTCCGAACCCATCGTGAAGATTGGTCGTGTTTATAAATTATAATGGATAGACGGACGGACACACATGTCTAGATCGACTTACGGGCTGCACAAACGAACTCTTGGGGCTGCACAAAGCTACAGGGTTGCCCATATTCGACGGACCCATGTTAAAAAAAAAAAAATCAAAGAAAAAAAAAGAAAATTTGGCGGTTGGCAATGTTAATCATTTAATTTGTTCCAAGTAGATTTGTTTACATCAATTTTTGAATATGATATCTCTCAAATGGCCGCCTCTGGCGTTGATGACGTATTGTGCCCATTTTGCTGCATTTTCCATCGTTTTTGCCAACATTTCGGTGGGAATAGCGGCTATTTCTTCACGAATGTTGTCCTTGAGCTCTTCTACGGTCCTTGGCTAGTTAACGTAAACCTTTGACTTCAAATATCCCCACAAGAAGAAGTCAGGAGGCGTCAAATCGGGCGAACGCGCGGTGGCCAGTCCAAATTACCACTTTTTGACATTAAACGGCCCGGAAACAAATTCTTCAGAAAATCGTTTGTTATGCGACTTGTGTGCGGTGGAGCGCCGTCTGGTTGAAACCACAACTGCCTCATACGCTTTCGACGAATAATTGGCTTCACAAAATTGGTCATCATGTCGCGATAACGCTCCCGATTGATGGTAACAGCATGGCTAGTCCAAATCCAAACGGCCCGGAAACAAATTCTTCAGAAAATCGATTGTTATGCGACTTGTGTGCGGTGGAACGCCGTCTTGTTGAAACCAGAACTGTCTCATACGCTTTCGACGAATAATTGGCATCACAAAATTGGTCGTCATGTCGCGATATCGCTCCCAATTGATGGTAACAGCATGACCATTTTCATTTCATGGAAGAAAAGCGGTCCAATGACCGTTTTCGCACTAACTCCGCACCAAACTGTGACTTTTTCGTCATGAAGAGGCACCTCTTGAATCTCCTGAGGATTTTCAGTGGCATAAAAACGGCAATTTTGCTTATTTACGGTCCCATTCAGTGTGAAATGGGCTTCATCGGACATGATAATTTTGTTGCAAAATTGTTCGTCATCTTTGGCCATTTCGATGACTCTTTGGGCCCAGACCAATCGACGAGGCTTGTCCGCAGGCAACATTCTTTGCGTCAATTGAATTTTGTACGGGAACAAATGCAAATCAATGCGAATAATCCGTTGTAAAGTGGACCGAGCCATGCCCAACTGCTGAGAACGGCGTTTTTGGGATGTTCTTGGGCACCTCTCAACACTGACACGTACGGCAGCTATATTCTTGGCCGATCGCCTTGGTCGACTTTCATATGGCCTCTTCGGTTTAGAAAGAGCCTTATCAGTCGAAAATTTTTCGCTTAATGGTGTTCTTAGAAGGCGGACATCTCACATTTTTTAATGTTTTAAAAGCACGTTGAATTTTCACAATTGACTTCTTCTGTTGAATGTAAGTTTCAACTATTTCAGAGCGCTTGCGTGGCGTGTATTGGTTCATGGTAAAAATGACGCTTGGACTGACGCTTCAAACGCGGTATGTCATTAAGCGATGTGACATCTCTGTCACAAGTTATGGCGTTGCCAGATGAGTCCGTCGAATATGGCCAACCCTTTATAATACCCTGACAATTGAAGTTGTGTAGGGTATAAAAATATTTTCTCAAGTCATTACTAAGGCCTGGATTTTTATACCCTTCACCACACTGTGGTACAGGGTATTATGTCTTTGTGCATATGTTTGTAACAGGTAAAAGGAAACGAGATAGACACATGGTTCCTTTTGAGAATATGCATAGAATTACTTTCTGGGCCGATTTATGCATGTCCGTCCGTCTGTCCGTCTGTCCGTCTGTCTGTCCATGTTAAATTGTAAACAAAGTACAGGTCGCATTTATAATCCGAATTGGATGAAATTTGGCATAGGTCACTTATTCGGCCCAAGGACGAACCCTATTGAAATTGGGAAAAATCGGTTCAGATTTAGATATAGCTTCCATATATATATATATATATATATATAACCGATTTAATGTAAACGATCCCTTTATATCTTTCGATTTGCTCGAAAATTGGTTCAGCCTAATCATTTAGGTCTAGAATGATGTCTGCCAAGTTTCGTGAAAATCGGTCCAGATTTAGATATAGCTCTCATATCTAGTTTCGTCCGATTTCATGTACATCGTGCACCAAAGTCCCTATATATCTTTCGATTTGCACCAAATTTGGCATAACGAACTGAATTGACTCTAAAATTATGTCTGCCAAGTTTCGTGAAAATCGGTCCAGATTTAGATATAGTTCCCATATATAGTTTCGTCCGATTTCATATACATGGTGCACCAAAGTCCCTAGATATCCTTCGATTTGCACGAAATTTGGCAGAGCGCAATGAATTAGGTCTAGAGTGATGTCTACCAAGTTTCCTGAAAATCGATCCAGATTTAGATATAGCTCCCATATATAGTTTCTTCCGATTTCATGTAAATAGTGCACAAAAGTCCCTAGATATCCTTTGATTTGCACGAAATTTGGAATAACGTACTGACTTGAGGTTAGAGTCATGCCTGCCAAGTTTCGAGAAAATCGGCCCAGATTTAGATATAGCTCCCATATATAGTTTCGTCCGATTTAAGGTAAATGTGCACCAAAGTCCCTAAATATCTTTCGACTTGCACGACATTTGGCACAGCTTACTGAATTAAGCCTAGAATGATGTGTGCTATGTTTCGAGAAAATCGGTAAGATATAGCTCTTATATAGTTTCGTCCAATTTTATGTAAATGGTGCACCAAAGGCTCTATATATCTTTTGATTTGCACTAAATTTTTCATAGTGTACTGAATTGAGTCTTGAATGACGTGTGTTAAGTTTCGAGTGAATCAGTTCAGATTTAAATATATCTCTATATATAGCTTCGTCCGATTTTATGTAAATGGTCCACTAAAGTCCTTATGTATCTTTCGGTTTGCACGAAATGTGGCACAGCGTTAAGAATTAGGTGGTTTATGTTTCCTGAAATCGTTGAAATCGGTTCAGATTTAGATATAGCTTCTATTTAGTGTAGGTTGCAGAATGACATGTTTCATTTCATGTAAATGGTCCTTCAAAAATGTGACGTCTGTTAGGATTCCATCTGTTGAATATACCCAAAGTGGTGAAAGGTATCATATAGTCGGCCCCGTCCGACTTTACTGCTTTCCTTACTGGTTTTAAAGTATTTTTTTCAAGGGTCTAAAATTTGCAGCTCAATTTTCCAGTTCACTTTCACTCTTTTCTCTCTCTCTCCCAAACAACACTTTCAAAATAATCAATAATTGTGCAATTAAATCTACCGCACAGTAGAATAACATTTTATTACCGATTGCAAACAAAATAAATGGACCAACAACAACAACAACGGCAGCAAAAAAATTTAATAACTTCATCATCATTGACCACTTAGAGCTGTTGGTGCTGAACAAATACACAACTTATTTTTAATTCAATTATTTTTATCATTCAATGAAATTAAATTCCAGTCATATCAGTACCACAGACGGGACAAAAAAATATTTGAACCTCCACACACACACTCACACATATGGCGAACTTTCATACGAACACATAGAAATGCAGTAATGATTGTGTGTTGGTGTGTTTTGCAGTGGATTACTGCAACAATAGACTTCATTCACTGGCTGGCACTTAAATGGAGCTGAGATGGTAGATTTTTTTGTAGTTGTTACTGTTGGTAGTACAACCACAAAAGCTAAAAATATTTATTGAGTAAAATCGTGGTGGTGGCATCGCTGTAACCCTGTTTCGAACCGCAAACAAAATAAACTTAACATTTGTCAGTTAGCCAGCCAGTGGGGATTAATTTACTAAGGGTTAAATTAAAGGGGAATTTTTACATTTTTTTTTAAAATATTTTTTTACAAACTCGGATAGGCGTGAATTTTTTACACCCTTCACCACACTGTGGTACAGGGTATTATGTCTTTGTGCATATGTTTGTAACAGGCAAAAGGAAACGAGATAGACACATGGTTCCTTTTGAGAATATGCATAGAATCACTTTTTAAGTCGATTTATGCATGTCCGTCTGTCCGTCCGTCCGTCCATGTATTTTTGTTAACAAAGTACAGGTCGCATTTGTGATCCGATTTGGATGAAATTTGGCACAGTTCACTTATTTGGCCCAAGGACGAACCCTATTGAAATTGGGAAAAACCGGTTCAGATTTAGATATAGCTCCCATATATATTTTCATCCGATTTTAGGTAAATAGTGCACAAAAATCCCTATATATCCTTCGATAGTGCACAAAAATCCCTATATATCCTTCGATTTGCACGAAATTTGGCATAGCGTACTGAATTAAGCCTAGAACGAAGTGTGTTAAATTTCGTGAAAATCGGTTCAGATTTAGATATAGCTCCCATATATATTTTCATCCGATTTTAGGTAAATAGTGCACCAAAGACGGTATATATCTTTTGATTTGCACGAAATTTGGCATAGCGTACTGAATTAAGCCTAGAACAAAGTGTGTTAAATTTCGTGAAAATCGGTTCAGATTTAGATATAGCTCCCATATATATTTTCGTCCGATTTTAGGTAAATAGTGCACCAAAGTCCGATTATATTTTTCGATTTGCACGAAATTTGGCACAGAGTACTGAATTAAGCCTAGAACGATGTGTGTTAAATTTTGTGAAAATCGGTTCAGATTTAAATATAAGTCCCATAAATATATTCTTCCGATTTTATGTAAATGGTGCACCAAAGTCCCTATATATCCTTCCATTTGCGAATACAAAAAACCCAATGAGCGGAGCAGTATAGTCGGACGGGGCCGACTATACGATACCCTACACAACTACAACGGAACTCAAGTTTTCTGCGGATGTTTATTCCGAGCCTGAGCAATATTTCGTGATATTTGCACCCTCTTGCCCGATTAGAGGTGAACAGAACCTCTTCCTCACACTGGCATATTTTCCGAATATTACGATTATTCAGTACATTAATTCTCCAGATTCCCTTCACCGTGGGTTGTGTTGTGATGTTCGGCTTTCATTTGTGGTCTATAGATCGACATGAAAATAACACAAAAAATTCAGTTTTCGGTCCACTTTATTCCAAAATTATTATCTGATCATCACCGAAAATTATAGACGTTGTTCTTGACCATAACTGGAACCTCATGGAACATTTCAAAGCGATCAGCGCTATAGTTCCGCTCTCTAGAGTGATAATGGGTTACTAAATAATATACGAATACGGAGATACCTGTAAATATTTAGGTGTAACTCCCTCCCACATCCGAGCACATACAACAATATAATTGGTATTACTTTAAAGGTCAACCACTCCTCTTGGATATAATATAAACTTCTCGGGTCTATGTCCTTCAGGGGTAAATATATACGCTATAGAATAAAAATTTTGTCATTTTTCACACAAAAGTCAGGGTCTATTTGACCCACTAAATATTGACCGATCTTTACGAAAACAGGCATGCTTATTCTTTGGCCCGATCCCCTTCCCCATGGAAAATTTCACGATGCTCGGGCCATTATTGCAGCCTCTAGAGCGACCAGAACAACCGACAAAAATGTAGTATTTGGTCTATTTCATCCCCTAAATATTAACCGATCTTTTCCAAAAACAATAGGGGTCTTCATTGGCCAGAACCCAATCTACATGCAAAATTTCGTGAAGATTGGTCCATAACTGTGGCCTGTATCGTGTCCACAAATTATAATGGACAGACGGACGGACGGACACACATGTCTAGATCGACTCAGCTAATCGAGATATGACTATCGGTATACTTAATGGTGGGTCTAGGACCAATATTTCGCGGCGTTACAAATTTTTGGGGCTGCACAAAGCTATAATACCCTGACAACATAGTTGTGTAGGGTATAAATACTGAAATAAAGGTAACCTAACATGTGACAAGTTTCGATGAATTCGGTATAGATTTCGATATTTTGCTTTAAATTTAATTACATAATTTTGTCCCTTTGTAAGAAGCAACTCTATATCTGATCAAAATTTAGTATAGGTTGCAGAATGACATGTGTAATTTCATGTTAATGGTCCTTCAAAAATGCGACCAAAGTGGTGAGGGGTATCATATAGTCGGCCTCGTCCGACTTTACTACTTTCCTTACTGGTTTAATGTTTTCATTGGCTGATAGATACCAAGCCAGGGCTCTGATTGGCTTTAACATGGCGAAGCCCAGGCTTATCTTGGTCCCTCTTTCATCTCAATTGTGGACACTGACGTCCCCGTGGTGTCACCTGGGGTAACCATTTTCATCAACCGTTGAAATAGTGAACTGATATGTGCCGCGAGTTCACCTATACGAACTATAAAGAAAATGGGTTGAGGCGTCGGGTTAGTTGCCCACACTCGGAAACCCCCTCCTACTATGAAATAACAAAGAAAAAGAAGAACCAACCCCCCTAATGTTGACGACCACCGCAAACGTATAAAGGATCACGATCTGCGAATCTGCACTTGGAATGTGCACAAGTTGTACAGAACAGGCGCAGTGTTCGCTTTGGCGGATGTACTCAAGATGTACAAATCCGATATTATTGCCTTACAGGAAATGCGATGGAAAAGGGGCAGGCGTAGGTAAATCAAACGATTACGCCCTGTATTATAGCTGCCATGAAACGAGTCGTGAATTTGGCTGCGGCTTTATGGTTAACAGGAGAATAAAAGACCTCGTCTCCAGATTCACTATAGCAGATGAGCTAATTGCTATAATCCGCATAAAAGCGAAGTTCTTCTACATCAGTCTCATTTGCGACCATGCTCCAATCGAACTGCTCCAATCGAACTGGGCCGACTATATGATACCCCTCACCACTTTGGGTATATTTTACATATGTATCCTAAAAGACGACGCGTTTTGTTATAAATCTATATCTGAACCGATTTCAGGGAAACTTGCCAGAGACTAATTTATCAATACATCAGTACGTTGTGTCAATCGGCCTAGCTATGGATCTTTTCACGAAGCTTAGAAACATCATCCTTGACTTAATTCAGTACGCTGTGCAAAATTTCGTGCAGATCGAAAGATATTTATGGTCTTTGGTGCACCAATTACCCTAAATCGGATGAAAATACATATGCGAGCTATATCTAAATCTGAACCGATTTTCACGAAACTTGGCAGACATCATTCTTAACTCTGTGCAAATTTCTCTAACAGACATCATTCATAACTCTGTGCCAAATTTCGTGTACATCAAAAGATTTCCAGGGACTTTGGTGCACCATTTACCTTAAATCGGACGAAAATATATATGGGAGCTATTTCTAAAACTGAACCGATTTTTCCCAATTTCAATAGGGTTTGTCCTTGGGCCAAACAAATGAGCTGTGCCAAATTTCATCCAATTTGGATCATAAATGCGACCTGTACTTTGTTTACAATTTAACATGGACAGACGGACAGACGGACAGACGGACAGACGGACGGACAGACATGTATAAACCGACTTAGAAAGTGATTCTATGCATATTCTCAAAAGGAACTATGGGTCTATCTCGATTATTTTTGCCTGTTACAAACATATGCACAAAGACATAATACCCTGTACCACTGTGTAGTGAAGGGTGAAATGAACAGACCAAAGACATATTTTACGAGCGCCTAGAAACAGCATATGATCGTTGCCCTAGCCATGACATTAAAATTCTGCTAGGAAATTTTAATGCCAAAATCGGAAGGGGAAATATATTTGGCCTCATCGTCGGAATATTCAGCCTCCATGAAGAAACATCCGACAACGGCAAGAGGTTGATTGACTTCGTGCCAGCAAAAAACATAGAAGTTAGCAGCACCAGATTCAAGCATCTCGATATACACAAGGCCACCTGGATCTCTCCAGATCAAACAACGAAAAATCAAATTGATCATGTTGAGATAGACGGTAGGTATTCATCCAGTGTTTTAGATGTCCGATCGATTTGGGGAGCGAATTTCGATTCGGATCATTACCTTGTGGCAGCCAAGGTACGCACCCGTCTTAATGTTGCAGCAAAGGTGCGGTCTAACACACCTGCATAGCCGTATTAATTTTGCAGGAATGCCGAACGTAGACATGGTAAACACCACTGAACGGATAGGGCTGTCGAATGCGGCTAGCATTAGCATGAGACGTCGAAAACTGCAAAAACAACAGGTAGCCGAAGCCTACTCCGCTGAACTTACCCACCTGCTTGAATAAAACACTTCTTGTCCCGATAACAGTATAAAAGCACAATTGCAAAGAATTGTCCACTCCCTACAAACTGCAGCAAAAGCCACACTTGGGTACGTAAAACCACCAAGAAGAAACCCATGGTACGATCAGGAGTGTCATAATGCTACTGATGTGAAAAACGCAGCGCATAGGGCAACCTTGCGGATAGTAGCAACACGTAATGTGATGGAGACTTATCGGGAGAAAAAGACAGAGGAGAAACGTGTTTTCAGAAGAAAGAACAAGAAAAACGTGAGCGTGAGCAAATCGAGATGTACAGGTGTCAGAATGAAGTCCGGAAATGTTATCAATGAGTAAAACACCAAACCGAAAGCTTTGGTGCAGGCACATCCTCTTGTAGAGATGAAGAAGGAAACCTGGTGGCAGATACAGACAGCGTGTTAAGGATATGGAAGCAGAATTTTGAAAAACTTCTGGTATCAAATAGTGACGTTGAAGAAGATACCCCAGAACCAATCAGAGATGATGGTATAGAGTGTATACCACCTAGCCAAGATGAAGAATAGCAATCAATCGGCTGAAGAATAATAAAGCAGCAGGAGCCGATGGGTTACCAGCCGAACTATTCAAGTTTTGTGGCCAGATGATGGTCAGGAGCATGCACCAGCTGATTAGTACAATTTGGCTAGAGGAATGCATGCCCAATGATTGGAACCTCAGCATCCTGTGTCCCGTGCATAAAGCCAAGATGAAGTCATAAGAGCAATTAATCGGCTCAAGAACAATAAAACAGCAGGAGCCAACGGGTTACCAGCCGAACAATTTAAGACTGGTGGTCAGATGCTGGTCAGGAGCATGCCCAATGATTGGAACCTCAACATCCTGTGTCCCGTGCACAAACAAGGAGACAACACGATATGTGCCAACTATTGTGGAATAAGCCTTCTTCCCATCGCATATAAAGTGCTATCCAGCGTACTGTGTGAACGATTGAAGCTAATGGTCAATGACATCATTGGACCATACCAATGCGGCTTCAGACTTGACAAATCCAACATTGACCAGGTTTTCACTCTGCGCCAAATCCTGGAAAAGACCCGTGAAAAACACATCGACACATACCACCTATTTGTCGACTATAAAGCCGCATTCGACAGCCCTATCAGTTCAGAGGTGTTTAAAGCCATGTCTACGTTCGGTATTCCTGCAAAATTAATACGGCTATGCAGGATAACGTCAAGTGGCACAAGATCAGCAGTAAAAGTCGGAAAGGACCTATCAGACCCCTTTAATGCCGAACGAGGATTCGGACAAGGTGATAGTTTGTCGTGTGATCTTTTTAATATCCTGCTGGAAAAGCTCATACGAGTGGCAAAGGTGAACAGAAATGGCACTCTGTACATCAAACAACACATGTTACTCGCCTACGCCGATGATATCGATATAATGGGTCGAACATTGCGAGCGGTAACAGCCACCTTTGAACAAATTGAAAAGGAGTCTACCAAAGTGGGTCTGGCAGTAAACGGCTAGAAGACCAAGCTGATGGTATCAACGCGCAAGACGTCCAGTAGACTCGGGCCAACTGTGGAACTTGAGAACTACAGCTTCGAGATAGTTAAAGATTTTCAATATCTTGGTACCGCCATAAATAACACGAATGACATCAGTTTTGAAATTCGAAGAAGGATTGTGATGGCCAACAGATGCTACTATGGTCTAAGTGAGAAGTTTAGAAATAAGGACACCTCCTGCCAGACCAAACTCACACTCTAAAAGACGCTGATACTACCCGTGCTGTTATATGGATCTGAAGCATGAGTACTTGCGCAAGCAGATGAGGCAGCTCTTGGGGTGTCGGAAAGAAAAATTCTCTGAATGATCTACGGGCCGATCTGCGTCGACTTTGAATATAGGCGTCGAATGAACCACGAGCTTTACAATTTATACGCGGACATCGACATATGTCAGTCGTATTGAGCCTAGCCACCGTAGTGCCTATGGTGGTTAGGCCATGTTGTGCGAATGAATGAGAATGCCCCAGCTCAAAAGGCATATAAAAGCGAGCCTCCGCCAGACCAAACTCACACTTTACAAGACGCTGATACTACCCGTGCTATTATATGGATCAGAAGCATGGGTACTTGCGCAAGCAGATGAGGCTGCTCTTGGGGTGTTTAAGAGAAAAATTCTCCGAATGATATATGGGCCGATCTGCGTCGACGGAGAATATCGGCATCGAATGAAACACGAGCTTTACAATTTATACGCGAACATCTACATAGGCAGTCGTATTGAGGTGCAGCGACTACGGTGGCTAGGCCATGTTGTGCGGATGAATGAAAATGCCCCAGCTCAAAAGGCATATAAAAAGGAGCCTACTGATGGTTCCCGTAGAAGGAGAAGGCCACGAATTAGATGGAAAGAAGAAAACAACATCGTGGAACGTGGTGTTTCAAATTAGAGGAGATTCGCACAAGGCCGACGCGCCTGTAAATCTTTTCTAAGCTCGGCTTATGGAACGAAGGTTCTGTCACAAGCCAGCTAAGTAAGTAAGTTTTTTAAGGGCCTATATAATTCGTTGAATTTTCAAAAATATATTTTTTCAAGGGCCTCTGAATTTATTTCATGTTGTGTATACTTCGTAACAAATATACTCTAATTCATCCCTTTCATAATAGGAGGATATCCTATTACATCCTTGTTTCCTCTCTCTGTTTTTTATTATAAATGGAATTAAATAAATAACAGGATTAATATGACATTTATATCCACTTGAATGGCTCGTATCGACTGCTACTGCTATACAATTGGATTGCATATTGTTGCTTCTGCTTCTTCTTCTGCGTTTTGTTCTCTGACGCCATTTCTTTTTATTCAATCCTTCATCTATATTTATGTGTATTATCCTACAATTTATCTATTCAATTGCAAAGGAAAGAAAAAAGGACGATTTTTTTTATTTCTTCCTTCCGTTACGTCCTTGAATGGCTTTGAGTAATCGCTGGTGTTGTTGTTGTTGTAGCAGCATCCTCTCGATATCTTAGTTCCCATTTTCTCGGTGTGTATCGTTGTCATTCTCAATGGCCTTCTTTTTGTTGTTGTTGTTGTTTGAATTGTTGTTGGGATATCATAGCTGTGTTGTTGTTGCTGCTGCTTG
>NW_026889356.1:0-124983 GCF_032173495.1 Musca vetustissima
GTATTTATTTTCTTTTGAAGGACATAGATCCGAGAAGTTGATAGTATATCCAAGAGGAGTGGTTGTCCTTTAAATTGATACCAATTATATTGCCGTATGTACTCGGATGTGGAAGTTACAATTAAATATTTACAGGTGCCTCCGTATTCATATATTATTCAGTAACCCTTTAACACTGGAGGGCGGAAATACAGCGCTGATCTCTTTGAAATTTTCTATGATGGTCCATGTATGGCCAATATTTTCCATGCTCAGAATATAGAACCACAGAAAGTTAGATTTTCGTGAAAGTTGTGTAGGGTATCATATGGTCGGCACCGTCCGACTATACTGCTCCGTTTTTTTTATACCCTTCACCACACTGTGGTACAAGGTATTATGTCTTTGTGCATATGTTTGTAACAGGCAAAAGGAAACGAGATATACACATGGTACAGCGTAATGAATTAGGTATAGAATGATGTGTGTTAAGTTTCCTAAATGATACACCAAAGTCCCTATATATCTTTCGATTTGCAAGAAATTTGGCACAGCGTTATGAATTAGGTTTATAATGATGTGTGTTAAGTTTCCTGAATTCAGATTTCAGATTTTGATATAACTCTCATATATATTTTCGTCCGATTTAAGGTAAGTGGTGTACCGAAGTCCCTTAATATCTTTTGGTTTTATCGAAATTTGGCTCAGCGTAATCAATTAAGTCTAAAATAACGTGTGTTAAGTTTCCTGAAATCAGTTCAAATTTAGATATAGCTCCCAAATATATTTTCGTCCGATTTAATGTAAATTTCATTTTACTGGTCCTTTAAAAATACGACCAAGTATGGTGAAGCTCATAGTATTATTAAAAAGAGTTCGTTGTTTCAGGGAGTAAAATTTCATGAACCGATTTCAAGAAAACTTGGCATACGTAAGTTTATATGTAGTTACTTCAGTACATTGTACCAAATTGTGTGGCCAAACTTTGGGCCTTTAGTGCACAATTTACAACAAAAAAATGCATGGGAGCTATATCTAAATCTGAACCGATTTTACAAAACATAACACACATCATTCTAGACTTAAGTCAGTACGCTATGCAAAAATCGTGCAAATCGAAAGATATATAGGGGCTTTGGTGATCCATTAACATAAAATCGGACGAAAATATATGTGGGAGTTATATCTAAATCTGACCCAATTTTCTCGATGTTTTACACACGTCATTCTAGACTCAATTCAGTACACTATGCAAAATTTCGTGCATATCGAAAGATATATAGGGACTTTGGTGTACCTATTACATTAAATCTAAATCCTAACCGATTTTCACGAAACTTAGCACAAATCATTCTCGACTTAATTCAGTGCGCTGTACAGACGTATATATGAACTTTGGTGCCCATTTTACCTTAAATCGGACGAAAATATATGTGGGAGCTATATAAATGTCATCTGATTTTCTCGAAACTTAACATATCCGAACCGAAACGAAACTTAGCATGCATAATTCAGGACAAAGATCAGTAAAGATCAGAAATATAGGTGCTTTGGTACACCATTTACATAAAATCCGACGAAAATATACATATATGGGAGCTTTATCTAAATCTGAACCGATTTTCAAACATGTATATGGACTTTGGTGCACCATTTACATTAAATCGGACAAAATTATATATGGGAGCTATATCTAAATCTGGACCGATTTTTTTCAATTTCAATAGGGTTCGTCGTTGGGCCAAAAAAGTGACTTGTGCCAAATTTCATCCAAATGGGATCATAAATGCGACCTGTACTTTGTATACAATTTAACATCTACAAATGTTAAACTTCAACTATATTGATTCCTTTTTTGGTAAAGCCCCATAAAACGCTAGAGCCCCTATTAGGTAATGATTAATTTTTCATGTCTTTTTCGGTACATTCAAGGTCATATTATAACATGAGTTTTCCCTATTTTACATATTTTGAATGTCATCCTCATGGGGGATATAAAAAGTTCGGCTGGGTCGAATTTGGTTCAATTAAGTAAGTTTTTCAAAGTTTCGTCTCAATAGAACAAAAATTGGGACTTTGGAGCATTATTGTAAAATCAGATGATACTATATGTGGAAGATGAACCAATTTTGGCTGATTTCAATAGGGCCAAATAATCGAACACTGACAAATTACATCTTACTCTAATAATAAATGTTGCCTGTAATTTCTTCAGAATTTAACATGGACAGACGGGCGGATGGACGGACATGCATAATTTGACTCAGAAAGTGATTCTAAGCATATTCTCAAAAGAGTACATCGTTTCCTTTGTATGTTACATACGTATGAACAAAGACATACCCGTATAAATAGTTTCGGATGTGTTTGTATAAAGGCCACAAGTATGACCCGAAAAATTGGGGTATATGTTTACTTCGATATGAAGACATGACTCGGATTATTTGACACTGCATAAACAGGAGGTTTTGACATTACCATTAATGCAATTAGTTATAGGTGTTTAACATATATTATTATTGTCCATTTATTATGATACAGTTGTCGCCAAAGTATGACAGTACATAAATATAAAGGTAGATATCACGAAATTGTGTTCAGAATCAATATTTATTAAAATAAACTTTATATTGTTTTAATTTTTATAAAATTTAATAACAATGCGAAGTAATCCAATATTTTAAAAATCGATTCATTACAAAGGGAATGCCATTTCATGCGCCAATCAAAATATCTTCCTTATTACATATAAACACATAACACTTTTAATCCTGTGTGGCAAACACGCACCCCCGCACTCATACACACACTCACAAATACACTGCTGACGGGCATCGTCACAAAGCAAATTTCATCACACACAACTCGATATGGTTGTGTATCGAATTTTCAAAGTTAAGATTTTGTAATTTTCTTGCGTTAATTAGGCAACTTTTGCCACTGACACCTTGTCGTTTTGACTTTCAGTTGATATTACACTGTACGTGTGTATATTTATGTGTTTGTGTGTGTCGTGTTGATGCTCTTATTGCCGGTGCTGTTGTAGATGTTACTGAAGCCAGTTGACGTGGGTGATAAGTGTAAAGCTGTGTGTTCTTGCCACTGCTGCTATTGGTGTTGTGTTGTTAGTGTTGTTGCTGCTTCAGTGGCTGTTGTTATGCAAATTAGGTTGAAAGGCATTTTGTAATTTGAAGGACGTGAGTGTTTAAGAAATTTTACATTAATTACAAAAGGATTTCAAATTATTATCGAAATGTGTATGTCTAACAGTGCTTGAGGTATTGTTTACCGAGAATATGGGCATATGGGAGCGAGAGTAAGTGTGCGATTGGTTGTGCGGAAGTGTTTGTATTTGTAGCGTTAATTGAAAATCAAGAAATGACATTTGGTCCATTAATTAGCTTTATGTTTATTGAGTTTTTCTAGGAATATTGTTATTTGCGCATTTCATAGAAGTGAAATATTGGAATGGATTGAATTATAATATTGCGAAAGAAACTCGATTTTTAATTTAATTTAAAAAAAAAAAAAAAAATATGTGAAAGAGTAGATGGAAATAAAGTACACGTGTATTGATGTCCGATGTTATAGGTAGGTAATGAAGATAATGTGAAATTATTCTGTTACACAACATCAACAGAATATTAAAAAAATCGACATGGTTTTGTGCTGCATACATGATTAAATGTTGTAGATTTTGCATTGTTCGTTCAACTGTCTACCTTGGGGATAAAACATCGAATGGACTCCAATATTTCCTCCCATATTTGTATTAATTTTAAATGTGAATAAAATCGTTCAAATTGTCTGATACCTCGTCCAATCTATATAACATTCTTTCTACACAGGACTCCTTAAGTTAACTCAGACGAAGCCGACTTTATGATACCCTACTAAAATTCTTGTTGCCCTCTTATACTAATATTTAGAATATTTATACCAAGTTTAACAAATGTTCTCCTCACATGTTTTAGTAAGTGTATAATATCCTGTATGTTGGACTGACCTAGAATCTTCGGCGATCCTTTCTTTGAAATTGGGCTAAGTTAAATATGTTATATATATATATATATATATATATATAACCGACTTCACGTTTCCAAAACTGACTATGAAAAGGAGGAATATAGATAAAGTTACGCCTCAGAGCTTAAGTAACGCAGTACTGGCGGGTGTCGTTGATCTGCCTCCTTGTCACGACCCGTCGTCATCCTACGATCGTGAACAAACATCTCCTACAGAGGTGGGTGCCTTGGCATCTGTAGTCGCTACAAGCACGCAGCCAATGAGCAAAGAATGGTAAGGAGCCGCCATTTTATGCAAAGGTTACCAGAAGGCACAAACGAGACGAGCTATGCTACCCAGTGATCGATGAAAACAGTGTGTCTGAAAAACCCAAAAAGGAGAAAATGGACAGTCTACTGCAAGCAGGCGATCCCATTGATCTGGACAACTAGAGTTTCAAGTGATACTATCTAATGCAAGAGTTTGAGTAATAAAAGAGGACCTGAAAAAAACTAGTGATAGATATTGTCTAAATAAATAAGACAATCGAAGTTAAGCTAGTGAGGAAAAGGGATCTTCCTCAATAGCAGCGGTCTTCGTAAGAGGTTTGGCGGCGAGCTCAGTCTCGAAGTCTTTGGTCTAAAAAATAGGACACTGTTGGCGAAGATGGAACTCAACTTGTGATGGGCCTAAACATATCTTAATTCATAAGTCTAATCAAGACTATGGTCGAGGATTTCATAAAGAGTAGCTCGGGTCGTTTACTGGAGGACAATGACAAGGGTGCTTGTCATTTTATAGGGACATTCTTGAATTAGTGTAGGTTCGAATTAAATATAAAAATTAATTTTGGCTTTCCAATCTTACCATAAAGAGTAGAGAGGAAAAAAACATCCATCAACAAAAGGGAGGGAGCCGAAGAAAAGATAACCGACTCCCAAGAGGATCGTTTACTGGAGGAAAGTTGACAGTGGCTTTACAGGTAAACCTCCATCGGAGTGAAATTGAAACTCTGGATCTAATGGAAAGAATAATAATAAAGGTAATATACACATTGGGTTAATAAGGAAATCTTGGACTGTTAAAAACAACGGTTCTGGATTAAACCACATAAATTACCAACTGTTTTATGCAAAAACAGGTTTTGAATCGATTGGATTATTAACTTTGAGTTATTGTGCCCTGTCATTTTTCGGGACATTCTTGAATTAGTGTATGTTCGAATTAAATAAAACCAATAAGGAAGGTAGTAAAGTCGGACCGGACCACATTGGGTGTAATGCACATATGTATCCTTACAATTGCTTGTCGATGTTCCCCCGAAGGAACATACTCATATCTATCTGCAATCCACGATAAATTTAATTTCATTCGGGACAAATTTGTGGTAAGCGATTTGTAGAAAAATTGATACACGCTATTCGGTACACCGTACTGTTAAAAATTTAATTTCAGTCAATATGGAAGCTATGGATGCATCTGCAACAATTTCAACCAACCGCAATAACGACATTCCATTCTCAATTTGATATGTTGTGCAAAATTTCGTGTTAATCGGACAAACATTAGGAGTGGTGCATAATGTATGTAAAATCGGAAATATATATGTGTACATGTGGGAGCTGTATCGAAATCTGAACAGCAACTTACCACACACCATTCTACACTCAATTCAGTACGCTGGTCAAAATTGTGAGCTGATTGAAGGATATATAGGGACTTTGGTGCACCATTTACATAACATCGGACGAAAAAATATATATGGGAGCTATATCTGTATCTGAAGACTTAATGATATGCCCAATTTCGTGGAAATCGAAAGTTATATAGGGAATTTGATGCACCATTTACATAAAATCGGATGCAAATATATATGGGAGCAATATCGCAATCTGAACCGATTTTGCCAAAACTTACCGCTCATCATTGTAGACTTAATTCATTACGCTATGCCTAATTTCGTGCAAATCGAAAAATATAAAGGGACTTTGGTGCGCTATTTACCTAAAATCGGACGAAAATATAAATGGGAGCTATATCGAAATCTGAACCTATTTTCACGAAATTTAACACACATCTTTCTAGGCCTTATTCAGTACGCTATGCCGGTCCGTGCAAATCGAAGGATATAAAGGGACTTTGGTCCACTATTTACCTAAAATCGGACGAAAGTATATATGGAGGCTATATCTAAATCTCAACCTCTCTTTTGTGCAAATCCATTTAACACACATCTTTCTAGACTTAATTCAGTATATGTCAAATTTCCTGCAAATCGAAGAATATAAACGGATTTGGTTCACTATTTACCTAAAATCGAATGAAAATATATATGGGAGCTATATCTAAATCTCAACCTCTCTTTTGTGCAAATCCAATGATATATAAGGACTTTGGTGCACGATTTACATGAAATCCGATTTTCACGAAATTTAACACACATCGTTCTAGACCTTATTCAGTACGCTATGCCAAATTTCGTCCAAATCGAAAGAAATATAGGGACTTTATTGTCCCCTTTTACCTTAAATCGGACGAGCTTTATCTAGATCTGAGCCGATTTTAACGAAACTTAGCACACAACATTCTGGACCTATTTCAGTACCATATGCCAAATTTCGTACAAATGGAAAATATATAGGGACATTGGTGGCCCGTTTTACCTTAATGCGGACGAAACAATATATGGGAGCTATATCTGAATCTGAACCGATTTTCACGAAACTTAACACACATCTATCTCGTGTCCTTTTGCCTGTTACAAACATATGCACAAAGACATAATACCCTGTACCACACTGTGGTGGCGGGTATAAAAAGTGGACCAATATGGATAGGTTTTAGTAGGAAAATTTTCTACCCAATTAAGACCCAAAATACCAAATTTTAGCTGATTAAGGAGAAAATCGTGCCCAAAAGCAAAATCGATATAAAATTTTATTCTATTTGATTTTTATTTCCCGAGTTATAAAGGGGAGAATATCGGTCCATATATATGGACCACATATTCCGACTACATTACATTCCATCGAATTTCATTAATCTCCACTCAACTATCTTTCCATTTTAGTTTAGCTTGTCTGGCCATTCCCTACCTACGAGCCAATGTGTTTGTGTGCACGTTATGTGATTGGCAATTTTATTGAATGTCGTTGACAGCCAATTAATTAATATGTCAAAAATATACGGTTAATGTCATTTCTTTAGTTCACAGAGGAGTCATTTTTCGTCCACAATAACTTGGCTATTATACCGGTGAGTATGTATGTGTGTGCGCGCTCGTTTACACATGTCTACGTACATTCACGAAAGTATGTAACATTTAATGAGTCTCCTGACAATACAAATGATTATTTTCATATTGTATTAATTTAATTGATCGATTTTTGTATAATTTTCTTTTATATTATTTTTGTTTTTTTTTTGCATTCTTCTCACCACACTTTGCAGAAGTTATTAAAGTTGTGCGATAAGGAAAACAATAACGAAAGTATGTTAAAGAAATGTTTTATATTTACATAAGGAGCAGAATGAAACTGCAATATTAACGAAATATATAAAGTGGTAAAATATTCATTATGCAGGCGCCAATAAGAGCTGTTATTTTGGAAAGTGATTTATAACGACATATCGGTTACAACGAATGTATTCAACAGTTCCGAAAATGTTCTGGGCTTTATTTAAGCTTAAACTACAATCCTTTTCATGGTAATTTCCATTACCAAAGCATCTACGGGGATGTAGGAGGCGCTGGCGTTCACCTTATCTTTCACGTGTATTCAATAAATGTTTCCGATTTTTTCCAATGGAATCCGAAGTCATTTTTATGAAATTCAATGATTTATCCACAAATTCCCGGAGTTCATGATAAAAGACAGGGGATTCCGCTATCAATTAGTGTCCACTGCCTTCAATCAAAATTGCCACGTAAATTTTAGATTTTTCATAGGAATTTCCCCTATATCCCGTTTAAAATCACCCTTTCTTCTATATCACAAAAAACTCTATTCGGTTCATTAAATAAAATACAACAAAAAACAACCAAATCAACTTTAGGAATTTCCTCGTTCTTGGAACTTCCTGGACACATCAAACGAAAAGTCAAAATTAACAAAGGGATTACAAAAACTTTAACGAAACACCAACACAAAACAAATAAAACTATGAAATTTTCATTTTACTTAATCAAAAATGTTTCGATGGTAACTACCGAAAAATAACCGACAAAAAACAAAACACTTTTTCGCTTTTTCTTTGTCCCTTAACCTAATATTTCAAATACAATGATAACTTTCCACTACCAGCATGCCAGTCTACAATTGACTACTACATCATCAAAGCATATTGCCAACATTCTAACAAGTCAGACAACCACAACATTCATACGCACCCACACACAACTAGCCAGGCAGTCAGTCAGCCGGCCAGCCTGCCAACCATACTTTGTTGCAGCAGCAATCAACGGACCAACAACCATCCAACAGTAGCAGAAGCAGCAGCTCCGCCACCATCAGAAACAACAACTCATACCAACATCATCAAGCATTTTGAATCACAATCATGAAGTGTATTCAATATCCTCATCAAACAAAAGTGCAAGGATTTTGTAGCTTAAATTGTTAAACTTGCTCTAAAGTAGAAAATCAAACAGAACGAATAATAATAACAAGAACAACAATAAAAAATCAACAACACAAAAAAAAAATAATATTGAACATCGCTTCGAACCCCAAATTTTAAATGGTGTGAGTGTGTGTGTTAGAGTCGTTCACACACATCCGTTTCTCGACAATTGGTCTGAACTAACATAAAGGAAGGACTTGAAAATTCTGAGTTGCCAGAAACACTCAACACACAATTTTGTCGAACGCCATATATAGCGTAGATTTTTGGAATATTTTCTCAAATACCTCAAAAATGCTCCGATTTTAAAAATAATGCCTTTTTTGTAGGTCTCCAGAAAACATATTATTTCAACGATCTTTCAAAGCCTAGATTTTTTAAAGAATATTTTTTAGGGCCCCGAGAAGGGTCGCCTTTTAACGTTAAACGTTGCAGAAAGTTCAAAGAACATGTTGCCTAGGAATATGTGGAGCAATGCATACAACACCAACTAGGGCTTTGGAGACAATATTATATATACATCCAATAGACATCCAAATAAAATATGAAGCGGCGGTTGCAGCTTTAAGACTTAAAGCAATGGACGAGTGGATAGACACCGGACAGAACACACCGCATAAAAACATTTCACAGGCAACAAATGATTCGACTTTCAATATCTTTGATTCAGAACGTATAACTGAAACGAGAGTAGCGACTCGGTGCTAAACTATAATACCAGATAGAGAACAATGGAATAGGGGAAAACTAGTTCAGATGCCGCCTGGTAACTGTTGCTACACGGATGGCTCTCGAATAGAAGGAAAAACTGGTCTGGGACTTTTTATCGAAGAACTGGGTACCGAAATTTCTCTTCGTCTAACAGATCACAGCACGATCTTAAAGGCGGAGGTTCAAGCTATAACAGAATGTCTTAACTGGTTAATTTCAAACCAAAGACAAAATACAGTAAATATTATTACGGACAGCAAGTAAGCTATAAAGGCAATATCTTCCAGAACAGTTAAATCCAAAACTGTACTGGAATGTATAAATACCATTAATGATTTCTCACAACAAGGACCTGTACGAATTATATGGGTACCGGGTCACCAAGGAATCATAGGCAACGAGATAGCAAATCAACTAGCCAGGAGTGCCATTGCACTACCCACAATAGAGGTGTATACCGCCAAACCCTTTAGCGAAACACGCCAAGAAATGAGGGAAAGGGCACATGAGACCCACAAAACCCTTTGGGATAATAAGGGGACAGGAAAAATCACCAAAATCATATGGGGCGAACCAAGTGAAGACAAAACTAAGCAAATCCTAACGCTAAACAAAAAAGATATAAGCCGGCTGACGGGTGTTCTGACGGGACACCTCGGCCTGAAGGCACATCTACTCAAGATTGGATGCGAAGGAAGTAACGAGTGCAGAGCGTATGGGGAAGACAGTGAAACGCTGGAACATTTCCTGGGCCATTGCCCAGCATTTACATGCCTTCGGAGACAATTCTTGGTAAATGACACTCTTCACGGACTAAGCGATCTGAGGGGGTGTGAATGGAAAAGACTGAAGGAGTTCGCAAAAACACGGAATTCCTAGATTCATAGGGAATCAAACCCAAATGCTTTACTTTATAATATACAATTTCATTAATTCTTGATATGTACTTTCTCCGCACATCTAGAGCGCACAACAGGCCTCATATGTCCTTCTCATGTTGGACATGTGGTGGTATCACCCACCCCTCTTTTCAATCTAACCTAACCTAAGGAAATTTTTTAAAAGACCCAAGAATCGCTGATTTTTTGAAAAATATTTTTTCAAAAACAAAAAAAGCCTGAAGTATAATTTTTAATATAGATTTATGCATGTCCATTAGTCCGCCCGTCCGTCCGTCTGTAGATGTTAAATTGTAAACAAAGTGCAGGTCGCATTTATGATCCAATTTGGATGAAACTTGTTACTTATTTGGCTCAAGGACGAACCCTATTGAAATTCAGGAAAATCGGTTCAGATTTAAATATAGCTCCCATAAATATTTTCCTCCGATTTAAGGTAAATAGGCATATATCTTTGGATTTGCACGAAATTTAGCATAGATTATTGAATTAGGTCCCGAATGATGTGTGCTAAGTTTCGAGAAAATCGGTGCAGATTTAGATATAGCTCCTATATATACTTTCGTCCGATTTAATGTAAATGGTGCACCAAAGTCCCTATATATCATTCGATTTGAACGAAATTTGGCAAAGCGTAATGAATTAGATCTGGAATAATGTGTGTTAAGTTTCGTGAAAATCAGTTCAGATTTAGATATAGCTCCCATATATATTTTCGTCCGATTTAATATATATGGTGCACCAAAGTCCCTATATATCTTTCGAATTGCACGAAATTTGGCACAGCGTAATGAATTAGATCTGGCATGTTGTGTGCTAAGCTTCGTGAAAATCGGTTCAGATTAAGATATAGCTCCCATCATGGACGTACGCAGGCGGGCGGCCCGTGGGGCCCGGGCCCCCCGAAATGATTTTTTTCAGGATTCGAAATGAAATCCTGTGTACGTTGCTGGCTCCCATATATATTTTCGTCCGATTTAATGTATATGGTGGACCAAAGTCCCTTAATATCTGTCGGTTTGCACGAAATTTGGGACATCGTAAGAAATTAGGTCTGGAATGATATGTGTTATGATTCCTGAAATCGGTTCAGATATAGATATATGTAGTAGATATATGTTATAATGAATATTTTTCGAAGTACCAAAGAAGAGTGAATTTATTAAAGATTAGTTTTCAAGAGTCCCAAGAAGCGTGGATTTATTAAAGAATATTTTTCAAGGGCCAACTGAAGCGTGGATTTATTAAAGAATATTTTTCAAGGGCCAACTGAAGCGTGGATTTATTAAAGAATATTTTTCAAGGGCCAACTGAAGCGTGGATTTATTAAAGAATATTTTTCAAGGGCCAACTGAAGCGTGGATTTATTAAAGAATATTTTTCAAAAACCCCAAGAAGCGTGGATTTATAAAAGAATGTTTTATGTCCTGATAGATAAGTAGATTGTTTCGAAGTCCTTTGTCTTTTAAATGCTGTTACTCTTATCATCTGGTAACTCCGATCTTTATAGCTTCTTACCTTTTTCCACTTGCCCACACACACACTCACAGTCTCACACAATTGATTAACCTGTGTACGATTTCGATGAATTTTCGGTATTGTGTCCTTTTGATGTGTACTTCCTCTGTACGGTTCCAGTTTGTTATATTTACAATTTCACTAAGGCTATGAGTGGTTTTAAGTGAGGTTAGAATACTGTTGGTTTTTCTTCACCCGTATATTTTCACCAATGTTTGTATGTGTGGGTGGGTGTGTGTGTGTGTGCGGTATGTCTGTTTGTTTACTTAAATATGTCGGTCGCAATGTTGACTACTTTCATTTTTTTGTTACCCTATCGTTGTCGGCGTGTTTGATATTGTGTAGGTGTGTTTGTGTAACGATTTTGTGTGTGTGTGTGTTGGGGTTGAGATGGCATGGGGGTTTGAAGTCGGCGATTTGTACACATAACCCCTTCAACTCACTTACCTAGTGTTTAGTGTGTTAACGGTTTTGGCAAATATTGACCAACATTGATTGTTGTGTATTCCGCAGGTAAATTGGTTGGCATTTTTTTGTTGCTGTTCGTTTTTGGTTTTATGGAACTGACAAACACACACACACATAGCCACGCCACATATAAACACTTACTTACATTTACCGACTAACAAATCAAACACGTTCGTTTGGTCGGTTGGTTGGCGGGTTGGATGCTTCATTGTTTGTTTATTTGTTTACCTTGTGTATTAGGACTTGACAATTCCCCGCCCCTGGTGATTATCAACAATAACAAGAGCTTTTTTGCTATTTTTGTTTTTATTCGGATATGTAAATAGCCAATGTTTAATTATTAAATTAGCTTTAAAACATTGCCATAGTACACACACATCAATATATTTATTCAAATTATTTTAGGGTAATTCAGCAGGGATTCTATTGGAAATCAATCGGATTAGTTGTATTATGCATAAATTGTTATCATTTAAAATTGGGTTAGGGGCTGGTCATGGGGTAGCTAATTTGTAATTTACTGTTAACTTTGTAGCTTGATGTAGCTTACACAAAGGGAAATAATATAATGGACCATTTAAAGCGTTAATTTTTTACTAAAAATATTTTTCACGGGGCATTCAAGGTGTCGATTAATAACTAATACTCATGAAGAATCGTTTAAAGTAATTGTTTTCAAGGTATCTAAGATGCCTCGATTTTGAAAAATAATTGTTTACTATTAGAAGCGCCGAATTTCTAAAAATATTTGCAAGGACTATTGGGAACGTGATTTTTTAAAAAGTATTTTTTCAAAGACTTCAAGAATCCTGGATTTTTTATACTCTTCACCACACTGTGGTACAGGGTATTATGTCTTTGTTCATATGTCTTTAACAGACAAAAGGAAACGAGATAGACCCATGGTTTCTTTTGAGAATATGCATAGAATCACTTTCTAAGTCGATTTATGCATGTCCATCCGTCCGTCCAAGTATTGTTGTGAACAAAGTACAGGTTACATTTATGATCCGACTTGGATGCAATTTGACGCAGCTCATTTGTTTTGCCCAAGGCCGAAACCTATTGAAATTGGGAAAATCGGTTCAGATTTAGATAGAGCTCCCATATATATTTTCGCCCGATTTAAGGTAAATGGTGCAAAATTCCCTATATATCTTTCCATTTGCACGACATTTGGCATAGCGTACTGAATTATGTCTAGAATGATGTGTGCAAAGTTTCTTAATAATCGGTTAAGATTTCGATATAGCTCCCATATATATTTTCTTCCGATTTTATGTAATTGGTGCACCAAAGTCTCTATATATCTTTCGATTTGCACGAATTTTGGGATAGGGTACTGGATTAAGTATAGAATGATGTTACTAAGCCACGCGAAAATATTCATAGCTAGGCCGATTGACACAACGTACTGAAGTAACATAAATAAGTCTCTGGCAAGTTTCCTTAAATCGGTTCAGATATGGATATATAACAAACACGCGAAGTCTGTTAGGATACATGTGTAGAATATACCCAAAGTGGTGAAGGGTATCATATAGTCGGCCCAGTCCGACTTTACTACTTTCCTTACTGGTTTTTTTAATGAATATTTTTCAAATACCCCAAGAAGCGTAGATTGTTAAAGAATATTTTTTTAAGAACCACCCAAAGCGTGGATTTCTTAATTAATATTTTTTTAAGATCCATCCAAAGCGTGGATTTCTTAAAGAATATTTTTTTAACCATCCAAAGCGTGGATATCGTAAAGAATATTTTTAAGAACCATCCAAAGCGTGGATTTCGTAAAGAATATTTTTAGGAACCGTCCAAAGCGTGGACTTCTTAAAGAATATTTTTTAAGAACCATCCATAGCGTTGATTTCTTAAATAATATTTTTCAAATACCCCAAGAAAAGTGGATTTCTTAAAGAATATTTTTTAAGAACTGTCCAGAGCGTGGATTTCTTAAATAATATTTTGTAAGAACCGTCCAAAGCGTGCATTTTTTAAAGAATATTTTTTAAGAGCCGTCCAAAGCGTGGATTTTTTGAAGAATATTTTTTAAGAACCGTCCAAAGTGTGGTTTTCTTAAAGAATATTTTTAGCAAATCCACGCTTTGGATGCGTGATTTTTTTTTTAATTCCTTTTAAATGCTGCTTCAAGGGCCATGCAAGACGTGGATTTTTTAAAGTATGTTCTTTCAAGGATTATTCAAGGTGTGGTTTTTTTAGACGATTTTTTTCAGGATCTATTAAAAGATTTAGCTTTCTAAGTAAATGTAATTTTAAGTTTTTTTGGACCATAGTCCCCATATTAAGGTCCGGTCTCATTTTCGGTATTTTGCAGGTCCTGATCTAATTTCTCAAACTGAGGTTCGATAATTAAAGGATAAAATCCATTGGCCCTGGGTTGACATATTTCCTATATAGAGGAACGGACCAATTTTAAATATTCGGATATTTGACATTTCATGTTTTCAGAGAATAACAAATTTCCTTGCCGGAAATTTTAACTTCTTTATATAAATACGCGACTTTTCCATCTTTTTATACCCTTCACCACACTGTGGTACAGGGTATTATGTCTTTGTGCATATGTTTGTAACAGGCAAAAGGAAACGAGATAGACACATGGTTCCTTTTGAGAATATGCATAGAATCACTTTCTGAGTCGATTTACCCATGTTTGTCTGTCCGTCCGTCCGTCCATGTATTTTTGTGAACAAAGTACAGGCCGCATTTATAATCCGATTTGGATGAAATTTGGCATAGGTCACTTATTTGGCCCAAGGACGAACCCTATTGAAATTGGGAAAAATCGGTTCATATTTAGATATAGCTCCCATATATATTTTCGTCCGATTTAAGGTAAATGGTGTACCAAAGTCCCTATATATCTTTCGATTTGCACGAAACTTTACACATCGTAATGAATTAGGTCTAGAAAGATGTGTGTTGAGAATCCTGAAAATCGGTTCAGATTTAGATAAAGCTCCCATATATATTTTCGTCCGATTTAATGTAAATGGTCAACCAAAGTCTCTATATATCTCTCGATATGCACGAAATTTGACACAGCGTAATGAATTAGGTCTCAAATGAAAAATTTAGTATCGGTTGCAGAATGACATGTTTATTGATCCAACCTCATTTTACTGGTCCTTTGAAAATTCAACGTCTGTTAGGATTCATCTGTTGAAAGTGGTGAAGGGTATCATATAGTCGGCTCCGTCCGACTTTACTACTTTCCTTACTGGTTATGGATTTTTCTTTGTATTTAAATTCTCATTAAATTTGTTAATATATTCAATAGATTTGAAAAACTCACTAGACACCCCTAATTAGCTTTTTTCCAAAACAAACAAGATCTCTCTAATAGCTTTAATAACACAACGCCTCTTTCTCTCAAAATAAGCCATTAGTATTCATAATTTAAGGAATTGGCTTTCTGACTCATTTTCTTTTTGTCAGTCTACATCTACGCACACACACTCACACAAATATCAGTAGTTAATTAAAGGCAAAATAATGTAGACACAATCGTAAACTCACCCATCAAAATTTTTGAAGAAATCATTAATCATTTTTGTTTTGGTAACAATCAGTTCGTTTTCGTTTTTTCTTTGTTATTGTTTTGTCAGTCAATAGAAATAACAACGGGTATCAGAGTAAAATCCGACAAGCCAATAAGGAGACATGCAAGTTTATCATTGTTGGATTTTCATTTGACATTGAAGGCGTTTTTCGGCAGTTTGTTTGTGTAGTATTATAGGGTGGTATGTAAATGATAAGCACGCAATTTTTTGGAATATTACATTCGAGGTAATAATGTTTTTTTTTTTTTTTTTTGAATATTAAGGATACAAATTAAGAACCTAAACATTTGAACATTTCTAGATACGGTTTCGAAATAAGGTATATGGTCTACTTACATTATCATTACAAATTCGTCCCAGTAAGTCGTAACTTCATAATGGTGATAGTAAGCAATAAAACAAAAGATGAAAGAACAAGAAAAGCGTGAGCGTGAGAAAATCGAGATGTACAGGACAGAACGAAGTCCGGGAATTTTACCAGCGAATCAAACACTAAACCGAAGGCTATGGTGCAGGCACATCTTCCTGTAGAGATGAAGATGGAAACTTGGTGACAGATACAGATATCATGATGAGGATCTGGAAGGAACATTTTGCAAAGCTACTGGTATCAAATAGTGGCGGTGAAGAAGATACCCCAGAACCAATAAGAGATGACGGTATAGAGTGTATACCACCTAGCTAAGATGAGGTCAGAATAGCAATCAATGGGCTGAATAATAATAAGGCAGCATGTGCCGATAGGTCACCAGCCGAACTATTTAAGACTTGTTGTCAGGTGCTGGTCAGGAGCATTCCTTCTTTTTAACATTGTGCTGAAAAAAGGCATGCAAATGTGAGTATAAATGACATATGTACACCAAACAACACATGTTACTCGCCGATGACATCGACATAATTGGCCGAACATCGCGAACGGTAACAACCACCTTTGAACAAATTGAGAAGGAGTTTGCCAAAGTGGGTCTGACAGTATACAGCGAGAAAACCAAGCTGATGGTAACAACGCGCAAGACTCGGACCGACTGTGAAACTTGAGAACTACAGCTTCGAGGTACTCAAAGGTTTTATATACCTTAGTACCGCCATAAATAAAACTAATGACATCAGTTTTGAAGTTCAGAGAAGGATAGTGTTAGCCATCAGACCAAACTGATACTACCCGTGGTGTTGTATGGATCTGCAGCATGGATACATTCGCAAGCAGATGAGGAGTGTTTAAGAGAAAAATTCTCCGGAAGATCTCTGGGCCGATCTGCGTCAACGATGAATATCGCTGTCGAATGAATAATGAACTGTAGCATGTATTCTCGGACATCGGCATAGTCAGACATATCGATCTGCAGCGACTACATTGGCTAGGTCATGTTGTAAGAATGGATGAGTATTCCTAACTCAAAAATCATATAAAAACGAACCAGCTGATGGTTCACGCATAAGGGGAAGACCTCGAATCCGATGGCAAGATCAAGTGGAAGACAACATCTCGGAACATGGACTTTCAAATTGGATGAGCTGAGCACAAGACCGACACGCGTGTATATCTTTTTTATGTTCGGCTTATGGAACAAATATTCTGTCACCAGCCAGCTAAGTAAATAAGATCCCGAGGCATAGTTCCGTACTGATTTGTAACTGTCAAAATATAAGTTCCTCAATTCTCACACACCCATATTTTCTCTAATATAGGCATCGGACGTTTACTGGCATCAATTGAGTTTTTGCATTCATGTTTCTATTCTCCATATCTAAACCTCGAACCTCGCCCAGCACGACTACACCAATAACTTTAATCAATGACTTTTTATTATGACGAATTTCATTAACTTGACAAGGATAATAACCACAATGCCCAGTTGATTTACTTATTTTTGTTTTTTTCCTCCATGGAACTAGAAAAAAATCTTAACGTCATCCTTCTTGAGACTATGACTTTAATATTTTATCCTGTTCTGTTTTTATTATTTCTTCCTGTCGTGCTTCTTTCGCCATTCCCTTTTTAGCTTATTATAACACGAAAGTTCCTACACTGTATTGCTATGCGTTTTTCTGCCGTAATTGTAATTGACAACTCATGCAGGAAACAAGCTATTATCCTGATATTAAACTTCAAAACCAAAATTGGCATACAGTTATATTGGCATCATCGTCGCCCTCGTCAGCGTCGTCCTATAATTCTAAGTGGCGGTAAGAGTGTTGCCTCTAGACTTGTGTGCGTGTTCATAAGTTTTTGAACATGAAATGTTTGATAAGTGTCGATGACGAGAGGGCCGTGTCGGGCCGTAGTCGAGCCGGTCAGTCAGTTGATACAACCAGAAATTGCCATGAAATTTATTTATTTTGATCCAGTTTTATTGAACAGCAATTTCAACTTTTATTTCTGACCAGTCATGACAGCGATTGTTGTTAAATTACTCTGTTTGATTATTGGTGTTGTTCTTGCTGCTGCTGTTGTTGTTGTCGTTGTTCTAATGATAAATGGGGCTGGAACCGGACCTGGGTGGAATGGCATTTGTTCGTTCGTTGGTTGTACATGATATGTTGTTTCCTTTTCGGTTTGCTGCTGGTTTTGGTTGGTTTTCATATTCAATTGCTGTTTGTTTGCATGATTCAACATTTATTTTTATTAGTTTTAGTTGAATGAATTTGAAGTTTATTTGTGTGTGTGTTTTTGGGGAGGATTGTCCAAAATGAAACCCTTTCTTAATTCATGTTTACATTGTCGCGAGGTTATTTGAAGGTTATCAATTCCTCTGTACTTAAATTAGCTAGTGGGGACATTACACACTATTGCTATGTAAACAATATAATATAACTTGGATTAAACGATAATGCGTTTATATAAATCGATTCTATATTCTGTTAAGGTAAATAAATTTGTTATATTGTAAGTAGTGTTATACAGGTAACTGAAGTTGTAATTTAATGTATAATAGATGCAAAAATTTAATAGAGGAGGGAAGAAAGCGATTATTCAACTGATAAAACCCTTCACCACTAAGGGTATATTTTACATATGTACTGCCTTTCTGAAGGTACGCTGACATGAAATTGAACGAACGTAAATATGTGAGTTTTATATATAAGTGAACCGATTAACATGAATCCAAACACATGCCTTTCTGCAACCCATGCTAAATATAATTTCATTCGGGCAGTTTTAGTTTCATTCGGGCAGTTTTAGAATCGTTTATGTACAATGGGACAAATTTTTGTAAACCGATTTATAGCAAACTTGATACATGCTATTCGGAATACCGCACAAAATTTAATCTCTATCAGACACGCGTTCGAAATATATGTGGAAGCTAGGTCTGCATCTCCATTAATTAAAAAAAGCAAAATTTCGTGTCAATCGGACAAACATTAGGAATGTGGTGCACCATTTACCTAAAATCGGACGAAAATATATTTTTGTTGGAGCTATATCTAAATCTGATCATATTTCAACGAATTAATCTCTGGCAAGATTAATTTATATCAACTTCAGTACACTATACAATATTGTGTGCCAATCGGACAAACTTTGGGTCTTTATAAAATCGGAAGAATATATTTGGAAGCTATATCTGTATCTGATATAATTGAAACATATATAGAGACTTTGGTGCACCATTTCCATTAAATTGGATGAAAATATATATGGGAGCTATATCTAAATCTGAACCGATTTTTTCCAATTTCAATAGAGTTTATCCTTGGGCCAAATAAATGAACTGTGCCAAAATTCAATAAACTCGAATCATAAATGCGACCTGTACTTTGTTCACAAAATACGTCGACGGGCAGACGGACGGACATGCATAAATCGACTCTCGTTTCCTATTGCATGTTAATACCCTGACGGGTATTCTTATTTTTTTTCTGAAGAAGATTTGATGCCCCACGACAAAAAATATAAAATCAGTAAGGAAATCTCAAAAGTCGGACGGGGCCGACTATATGATACCCTTCACCACTTTGGGTACATGCAAGACATGTTAATATCTACATCCTGTAGATAGAACGGTCATAGAATCTTTGGAGGACCATTGAGATGAAATCGGGCGAAATTAAATGTGCTATCTAGATAAATATTTTACCCAATTGAAAAACCCCATACACATACCATTCTGAAATCAATGAAAAATTGCAGGACAAACGGACAGACTTGGATTCTTTGGTGTACAACATGTAGGAGCTACATCTAAATTTGAACCGATTTAACATCACATCAGTCTGAATCTAAAGCAATACTCTGTGCAAAATGTTGTCCTAATCGGACAAATATTGGGAGTTTGGAGTTTCATTCACAAAAAATCGGACAAACCTATATATGGGAGCTATATCTAAATCTGAACCGATTTTAACAAAACTTCGCAGACATCAATCTAAACAAGATTCAGTACTCTGTGCAAATTTTTGTCTAAATTGGACAAATTTTGGGAGTTCGGTGCATCGTCACAAAAAATCGGACGAAACTATACATGGGAGCTATATCTAAATCTGAACCGATTTCCACAAAATTGTGTGCTAATCGGACAAATATTGAGAGTTTGGTGCATCATTTTCATAAAAATCGGACGAATATATATATATATATATATATATATATGAGAGCTATATCTAAACCTGAACCGATTCCAACAAAACTCCGCATACTTATTCAGTGCGCTGTGCAAAATTTTGTCCCCATAGAACACATATTGGTAGTTTGATGCATCATTTACATAAAATCGGACGAAACTATATATGGGAGCTATATCTAAATCTGAACTGATTTTCTAGGGTTCGTCCTTGGGCCAAATAAGTGAACTGTGCCAAATTTCATCCAAATCAGATCATAAATGCGACTTGTACTTTGTTAACAATAATACAAGGACGGACATGCGTAAATCGACTCAGAAAGTGATTCTATGCATATTCTCAAAAGGAACCATGAATAATACCCTGTACAACAGTGTGGTGAAGAGTATAATTACAGTCAATAGCGGATATAGGGTCGTACCGCACTATGGGGGCTACCCCGTAAGATGGACCAATATAGATACATTTTGGTATGGAGATTTTCTACCCATCGATCCTTCCACAATATAAAATTGCAGCTACTTTGGTGGAAAGACGTGGCCAAAGTCCCGAAATAACGAAATTGTGTGAGGGCTACCCGAAACATGAACCAATATGGATAGTTTTTGGTAGGTCCCTTTTTCAATACCAAAATCTCTATATTGCGAGCTCTATCGTGGCAGGCAGACAGAACAAAAGGCGGATTTGCATAAATTCTTAAGTAATTTTATTTTGATCAAGAATATATAATTTATAACTGAAATGAAAAATTACGATGTAGTAATTTTTCATAAACGAGGTCAACGAGTGTCACCTATCATACCTACTGACAGAGGGGTCTACGATCCGAAGCGACCCGAGTCTTACTTGGTCAACGTCTGTCGCCTCAGCCCATTGTGTAAAAGCAATAGGACTGCCAAAATAACAACTGAGGGCCCAACCAGTATCATTAATACACACTTTCAATTTTTTTCAATACACACGTTCAATATATTTTTTCAAAACAAACAATTTATTTATAAACAAGAATATATCGTATTCCATACATAAACACTGGCAATACTATAGTGGGAGTTGTATCTTAAATTTGATTAAGGATTTTTAATTCCCTTGAATATATTTGTTCCATCTACATATGTAAAAGCCACCTAGTGTAGATATATAATACTTTCTCCCCAATTCGTTTTCACTTCTTCATTATTAATGCATAGGCTTTAATGTACAAAATTTACTGAGAATGCCACAACCAATGTCAATTACACTATTATGTATTTGCACTAACGAAAATCTGTGAAAAGTTAACACATTAACCATATTTATGTTAGTGGTTTATTCGCTAATTACAATTAGAAATAAATCAATATCCACCCAGTCGATAGTTAATTTAGTTATTCCGAAATTTAGTTTTACATCTCATCGACATACCTTCCCTTCTCATCTATCCATTCTCTTCGCCATTATCGATCGTTGGCGCAGAACATCGGATGCAAAGTTGATTAGACGAGACTCCATTAAAAGCCGCAGAATGTTAAATAAAAAAAAAATACACACACAGAATGGTGGCAATTTAGAAAAATTTCTATTGAATTCCAGCAACAAAAACCACAACCAAATAGCAACAAATAGAGCAACTATAAAAGCAAACAAATGGCTAACGAACATCAACCAACCGTTCGACTTTCCGTCCTGCTTCCCAGCACTTCCTCCGTCGCAACAACTGAAAACGCCGAAACCAATAACCAAACAATTTTACATTCATAGATAGACTGAAAAAAACCAATAGATAAACAAAATAAAGCTAATGTAAAATGCCAATGAAAAAATAGATTTAAGAAAACCAAAAAAAAAGGTTATTTGAATTTAAACAAATACAATTGCATGTGTGTGATTCTTTTTGTATAATTAAATTTGAAGGTTCATTGTAATAAAATAAAATTTTTAAGGGCCATTATAGGCGTGCATTTTTATACCCTTCACCAGGGTATTATGTCTTTGTGCATATGTTTGTAACAGGCAACAAAATCGAGATAGACCCATGGTTCGTATTTTTTAGGGGCTATCATAGGCGTGGATTTTATAAAGAAATTTCTTAAGACCAATAGGCGTGGATTTTATAAATAAATTTCTTAAGACCAATAGGCGTGGATTTTATAAATAAATTTCTTAAGACCAATAGGCGTGGATTTTATAAATAATATTTTTTAAGGGCTATCATAGGCGTGGATTTTATAAATAATATTTTTTAAGGGCTATCATAGGCGTGGATTTTATAAATAATATTTTTTAAGGGCTATCATAGGCGTGGATTTTATAAATAATATTTTTTAAGGGCTATCATAGGCGTGGATTTTATAAATAATATTTTTTTAAGGGCTATCATAGGCGTGGATTTTATAAATAATATTTTTTAAGGGCTATCATAGGCCTGGATTTTATAAATAATATTTTTCAAAAAATTTAGTTTTGACACACCAATTAGTATAAAATTTAGTTATCCTTATTAATCATTGTTAAGTCAAAATGCAAAAAAAATATCTTATCACAAAAAAAAAAAAAAATCAATTTCAATCCTAAATTAATCAATCCTAAAATTACGACAAGGACAAATAACAATTTCGATCAAAGTTCATTAAAAATTCTCTAGATTTCTTTCCAAATAGCAATTAAATGTCCGTTTTTGTCCTGTCGATAATAAGAACCTTAAAGTGGTTCCTTCATACATTCCCACATATACGAGTATGTACGCTTGTGCGTACGTACGTTCGACAAATGCAAATACTAATAAACAGTGTCATACCAAACATTGACTGTAATGGCTTAGCAGTTGGGTACAATTTTTCCATTGCTCTGTCAAATTATTGAAAATTCCCATAAGTACCATTTTGGGGAGATGGATAGATGTTTGGTGTCCCCATTCGACTCTTCTATTCGTGCGTTTCCAATAATGTGTAATGAGTAAATCTGTTGTACTTGTAGACATCGACAAGGACTGGGTACAAATTTTCGTTTAGTTTCGATTCTTAAACGTTTTGTCAGCTAGATGGCAAACACTCCAAATCAAACTCCTAGTCACTTGTATTGCAACGATAGGATAGAGAGCGAGTCGGGATGGCTGGGATGGCAGACAATTGGTTAGCATATGCAGATGCATCACCACAGCAATTGCACTGCATTTTGTCATTATACACCATCTATCCTCTGGTTGTGTGCTTTGTGTGAATATTGCATATCTTACTTTTGGTTCGTCGGTTGCCTGGGCAAGTCTGCGTATTTTGTGGGTTTTCTATCCTCTGGAGTCATATTATAAATGCATTTAAATGGGCATCGATCATGACGGCTTGATGATGCATAAAACTATCGAGACCTTACATTATGCATATGAACGATGCATAATGATGTGGTGGTGGTACGATACGTACGTTGGCTACATATTTTGGTACTAGAATGCATAGTGGTTTGGGAGGAATGCAACAATATTACCAATTAATTATCCTGTCATTGGCAATTTGGTGTTTAAGACTTTTCTTTTTTGCGTATGGAAAAAGGTCTTAATTTTATTTCTTTAACTATAGAAATAGATGGCTACATTATTTTATTCGTCAAAATTATACAAAATGAATTTGAAATATTTTAAATAAAGCTTTCAAATTATGAACGGAAAAGGACACATAGACTTGGATTTTTATACCCTACACAACTATGTTGTCAGGGTATTATAGCTTTGTGCAGCTCCAAAAGTTTGTAACGCCGCGAAATATTGGTCCTAGACCCACCTTTAAGTATACCGATCGTCATATCTCGACTAGCTGAGTCGATCTAGACATGTGTGTGTCCGTCCGTCTGTCCATTATAATTTCTAAACACGATACAGGCCACAGTTATGGACCAATCTTCACGAAATTTTGCATGTAGGATGGGTTCTGGCCAATGAAGACCCCTATTGTTTTTGGAAAAGATCGGTTAATATTTAGGGGATGAAATGGACCAAAAACTTTATTTTTGTCGGTTTTTCTGGTCGCTCCAGAGGCCGCAATTATAGCCCAAACACCGCGAATTATTGCATGGGGAAGGGGATCGAGCCAAAGAATAAGCATGCCTGTTTTGATAAAGATCGGTCAATATTTAGCGGGTTCAATGGTCCCTAACTTTTGTGTGAAAAATGACACAATTTGTATTCTATAGCGTATATATTTACCATTGAAGGAAGTATATCCAAGAGGAGTAGTTGACCTTTAAATTGATACCAATTATATTGTTGTTAGGTACTCGGATGCGGAAGTTACACTTAAATATTTACAGGTGCTTACGTATTCATGTATTATTTAGTAACCTACTACCACACAGGAGGGCGGAAATATAGCGCTGATTGCTTTGAAATGTTCCATGAGGTTCCAGTTATGGTCAAGGACAACGCCTAAAATGTTAGGTGATGATCAGAATATATTTTTCGGTGAAGGGAATCTGGACAAGTAATTAGAGGTACTGTACTGATTATTAGTAACATTTGCTGACCTCTAGCCAGTCAAAAGTGTGCGAATATCGCCCAATCTCAGAATAAAGAACCACAGAAAGTTAGATTTTCATGGACGTTGTGTAGGGTATCGTATGGTCGTCCGACTATACTGCTCCGCTCACTGGTTTAAATAATATTTTTTCAAAGACTATCATAGGCTTGGATTTTTAAACAATATTTTTTCAAAGACTATCATAGACGTCGATTGGACCTCTTTTGGGGGACAAAGTATACAAATGTTAAACCAGTGAGCACTGCAGTCGGACGGAGCCGACCATACGATACCCTACACAACTACCACGGAACTATAACTATCTGCTGATTTTTATTTCGAGCACGAAATATTCCTGATAGTTGCACCCTCTTACCCGATTTGAGATCAACAACACTTCTGCCTTACACTGACATATTTTCTTACTATAACTAATATTTAGAGTAGTTCTTCTAATTACTTGTCCATATTCTCTTCACCTTGTGTTGTGTTGTTCGGCTATGTGCTGTGGCCTATATATCTACTCGAAAAAAAGTTTTCGGTAAACTCATTATTGCCGAAAATTATAGGCATGAGGTTAAATTTATGACCAAGGACTATGAATGGAACCCCACGGAACATTTCAAAACAATCAGCGCTATATTTCCGCTCTGCAGTGTGTTAATGGGTTACTTAATAATATCTTTAAAGGTCAACCACTCCTCTTGGATATACTATCAACTTCTCAGGTCTATGTCCTTTAGGGGATATCTATACGCTATAGAAAACAATGTTGTTAATTTTTCACACAAAAGACAGGTTTCATTTGTCCCGCTAAATATTGACCGATCTTTATCAAAACAGACATGCATATTCTTTGGCCCGATCCCCTTCTCCATGTCAAAATTCGCGATGTTTGGGCCATAATTTCGGCCGCTGGACCGACCAGAAAAACCAACAAAAATTAAGTATTTGGTCCATTTCACCTCCTAAATATTAGCTGATCTTTACCAAACTAAAATAGGGGTCTTCATTAAGAACCCATCCTACATGCAAAATTTCGTGAAGAAAACCCAACAAAAATTAAGTATTTGGTCCATTTCACCTCCTAAATATTAGCTGATCTTTACCAAACTAAAATAGGGGTCTTCATTAAGAACCCATCCTACATGCAAAATTTCGTGAAGATTGGTCCATAACTGTGGCCTGTATCGTGTATAAAAATTATAATGATCGACTCAGCTAGTCGAGATATGATGATCGGTATATTTAAAGGTGGGTCTAGGATTAATGTTTCGCGGCGTTACGAACTCTTGGGACTGCACAAAGCTATAATACGCTGACAACATAGTTGTGTAAAAATCTTTCAAACCACAGATGCTTGGTTTTTAGAACCGTTATTCCGATGAATCACACCTTTTACATGTCAATATGTTGTAGTAGTGGTAATAAGGCTGAGGCCATTATGCCAAATATTGATCCATTTCACTCAATTTAAATCCATCTACTATATCGGAAATTCCTGGAAATACCTAAACTATGTTTGTCGAATTTTTGACGCTCCTAAATTTGCTTCCTAACTCACGTATAGTATTCAAAGGATGTATATATATGAAAATCCCATAATTGTATAACATTTGTATAATTTGTGCTTTCATTTTCTCGCTTATACAAATAAACTTTGATTCAAAAGCCATATTTACGTGTTTCTATGTACGTGTGTGTGTGAGTGTGGCGGACATAGATGCGGAGCGCTCATATTATGAATGAGTTAATAAATTGTGTTTGTATTTGGACTGTAGGCAATTTTCACAGTACAGTTGTGGTATGTCAATATTATAGACAGGGCATGCATAATTTTAGCTGGTCAAGTGAACGAGTTGAACATTGGAATACATTCGTATGTGTTTGCGTGTGTGTGTGGATTTATTCATACGTTTCGGGCTTATGTCCCTCTGATATTTGATATTTACATTTGTTTGTTTACAAATAAACAAGTTATACAGTTATAAACTCCCTCATCGACAGACACATTCGCACAGACCTATATCCATGCAATCAGTCTCTCGTACATCACACACACACACAGAGGAACAAAACTGCATAGAGCAATATTATATGCCATAGAAGTGGATGCATGTGTATGTGTCTACTCATAACATCGTACCGAATATAGAACAAACAAATGTTTGTTACTTGGTTTAGGATCAAAATTACACAAGTCCGATACATATGGCCCATGATGATGTCAGTGAGGCTGGCCTGTTTACTATTTACCCAAGGTTTGCCAATTATGGTCTTTTAGAGTTGCACTTTGTACATACAACAACCCCAACAACTGCAATGCATACAAATGACGATCGACGATGCATTGCAAAGAAAAATAAATACCAGAATTGATGTGTTTTGGGTCTGTTAAAATTTGGTCTTCAAATGAACTGTCGATTGTATTATTCGGCTTAAAACTTGTCCCTAAAGGTTCAATAGAATACATTGGGAGCAAAGAATTTCGACTTCAATACTGGTTCGCACAAAGCACAAATGCAAAAGATTTTTGCATGAAATACAATAACGATTAAAATGAAAAATCATGTGTCGATTTTATAATGACCTCAACAAATAATTGCCACCAGATTTTTGTGTGTGTCTTATTGATGTTTTACATGTGGCATTGGCAACTGCAAGAGGTTTTATTATGTTTGCCTGGTCCGGTTAAAGATGTACAATACAGAGTAAGATATTAATGTTTGGAGAAAAGTGTTTGTTAACATTCAAACTGAAATTAAGGTGAAAAAAAGACAAAAATTATAAATCATCCACAAATATATTAAAAAGTTGAAAATTTAACATTTATGAGAGAATATATTTCCCATAAAAACATTTGTACATGAATGTTACTATAATGCAATGACGAACCAGTCGAACGGTCCGACTATATGATACCCCTCAACACTTTGGGCATATTCAACAGATGGAATCCTAACAGGCGTCGCATTTTTGAAATACCATTAACATGAAATTAAACATGTCATTCTGCAACCTATACTAAATTTTGGTCAGATATAGAGTTGCTTCTTACAATGAGACAAAATTATGCGAATAAATTTAAAGCAAAATATCGAAATCTAAACCGATTTCATCGAAACTTGTCACATGTTATGTTACACTTATTTCAGTATGTTTTGTGCATTCGGCCATATTTTGAATTCTTCATTTACTTATAAATTCAAATTTCGTGCAAATCGAAGGATATATAGGGACTTTGGTGCACCATTTACCTAAAATCGGAGGAAACTATATATGAGAGCTATATCTAAGTCTGAACCGATTTTCACGAAACTAAGCACACACAATCTAGACCTAATTGAGTAGGCTATACCAAATTTCGTGAAATCGAAAGATATATAGGGACTTTGGTACACCATTTACCTAAAATCGGGCGAAACTATATATGAGAGCTATATCTAAGTCTGAACCGATTTTCACGAAACTAAGCACACATCATTCTAGACCTAATTGAGTAGGCTATACCAAATTTCGTGCAAATCGAAAGATATATATATATATATATATACTTTGGTACACCATTTTCCTAAAATCGGCGAAAGTATATATGGGAGCTATATCTAAATCTAAACCGATTTTCACGAAACTTAGCACACGTCATTCTAGACGTAATACAATACGCTATACCGAAATTCGTGGAAATAGAATGATTTTCAGGGACTTTGGTGCACCATTTACCTAAAATCGGGCGAAACTATATATGGGAGCTATATCTAAATCTGAACCGATTTTCACGAAACTTAGCACATATCATTCTAGACCTAATTGAGTAGGCTATACCAAATTTCGTGCAAATCGAAAGATATATAGGGACTTTTGTACACCATTTACCTAAAATCGGGCGAAACTTTATATGGGAGCTATATCTAAATCTGAACAGATTATCACGAAATTTAACACACATCGTTCTAGACTTAATTTAGTACGCTATGCCAAAATTCGTGCAAATCGAATGATTTTCGGAGTGATTTAGGGTTCGTCCTTGTGCCAAATAAATGAGCTGTGCCAAATTTCATCCAAAGCGGATCATAAATACGACCTGTACTTTGTTCACAAAAATACATGGACGGACAGACGGACGGACCGACGGACAGGCGGACATGCGTAAATCAACTCAGAAAGTGATTCTATGCATATTCTCAAACGAAACCATGTGTCTATCTCGTTTCCTTTTGCTGTTACAAACATATGCACAAAGACATAATACCCTGTACCACAGTGTGGTGAAGGGTATAAAAAGACAAGACATTCTAAATTTTTTTACATATTTATTCGGCGAATGGACAGACCTAAAATTCTCAAATTCGGATTGATGCTTTGTGGGCCAGAAATCGCCTTTTTTGACATAATAAATATCACGCTTAAAGTTTTCGGGAACGCAGATTAGTATAGATAATAATTTGCCAGTTCGTTGGGGTGTTTCGATCGTCGGATACACTTATTGGTGCTGGGTAGTCTCCTTCATCTTCGAAATCGTCTTAGAATTCCATACCTTGTAGGGTAAACACTGACTATATCGAGTAACGCCTACCCCCATTTCTTTGGTAGAAAACGCCTATATGGGGACAACTCCAACACACGGAACAAATCATCCAACTATTTTAATATAAACCAGTAAGGAAAGTAGTAAAGTCAGAAGGGGCCTGCTATATAGCAGAGTATATTAAGTTTGTTTTTCCGTTTATAACTCATCGAAATAATTATAAAAGTATAACTATTTTTGATCAGCGTAAAATTCTATGCTATTTCTGTCTGTTGTAATCACTCTAGCCTCTAAACAAATTGAGATAGATAACGTTTGGCTATCCTATCGTAGAAAATATATATGGGATCTAAATCTGAACCGATTTTCACCAATTTCAATTCGGATAATAAATGCGACCTGTACTGTTTTTACAATTTAATATGGTTATACAGACAGACGGACGAACGGACAGACGGACATGCATACATCGACTCAGAAAGTGATTATATGCATATTCTCAACAGGAACCATGGGTATATCGCGTTTCCTTTTGCCTGTCACAAACATATGGACAAAGACATAATACCCTGTACTACAGTGTATAAATTGTATAAAAAATGAGTTATATGGCGACTTCCCCTACAAGAGGGCGAAAATTAATAATTTTTGGGAGAGAGATTTGTTACCATATACGACTACAGAAAGCCAAATTACGAAAGATTTGGTTGAGAAACCCGCCCATACAGCACGGACTCTCTTAACTATAATGTCCGAATATTCGATGATCTTAAAAGAGGGAATGAGACAAAATTGAAAATTTTAGGAAAATCTATTTAGGAAAGGGATAAGTATAATAACTTTTAGAAAATGCCGAGGTCTTGAAAACTGTCATTGTTCCCAATAAAAGTTATAAAAGGGTACTCTATGAGAAAATTTTAATTAGTTATTTGGTGCTGAGCAAATGAAGCTCTTTTCAGAATTTACTTGCAAAGTTAAAGCATTACAACAAAAGCGATCAATGTTATAAAAATAATGTTTGAAGACGAGGTAAGTATTGTGATGTGGGCGATTTACGAGGTCACATAATGTAACAGAACAGGAAGATTGTGATCAACGTTGGGTGGGCAGAGTATCAGCCATCAGGTTTTAGATTCCATAAGACAGGGGGCATGGTGTTGGAAGTATGTTTAAATTTTCGCCTGCCTAATTTAGGATAGCAGGGTTCAGGACAGCAGACGTGCTCAAGCTCCTAAAATACCGATCTTTGGGGTGCTTCCCTTAAAAGGTGGACCAATATTGATCATTTTTAGTAGGAAGATTTACTACCATACCACAAGCCAAAGTAACAAATTACAACCAAAATAACGTAAACAGGTCTAATAGCCAAAGTGAATGCAAAACCAGTAAGGAAAGTAGTAAAGTCGGGCGGGGCCGACTATATGATACCCTTCACCACTTTGGGTATATTCAACAGATGAATCCGAACAATCGTCGCAATTTTAAAGGACCAGCAAAATGAAATTGGATCCATAAACATGTCATTCTGCAACCTATGCTATTTTTTTCATTTGGTCAGATAAAGAAGCTATATCTAAATCTGGACCTATTTTCACGAAACTTAAAACACATCATTCTAGACTTTGGCGCACCATTTACATTAAATTGGACGAAAATATATGGGAGCTATATCTAAATATGAACCGATTTTAAGGAAACTTAATACACATTATTCTAGACCTAATGACATATAGGGACATTTACATAAAATCGGACGAATCTACATATGGCAGCTATATCTAAATCTGAACCGATTTTCATTAAACTCAGCACACATCATTCTAAGCCGAATTCATTACGCTGTGCAAATCGAAAGATATATAGGGACTTTGGTGCACCATTTACATTAAATCGGACGGAAATATATATGGGATCTATATCTAAATCTTAACCGATTTTCATCAAACACAGCACACATCATTCTAGACTTAATTGAATACGCTGTGCCAAATTTCGTGCATATCGAAATATATATAGGGACTTTGGTGCACCATTTACACAAAAACTACATATGGGAGCTATATCTAAATCTGAACCGATTTTTATGAAACTCAGCACACATCATTCTAGGCCTAATTCATTGCGCTGTGCCAAATTTCGTGCAAATCGAAAGATATATAGGGACTTTGCTGCACCAACTACATTAAATCGGACGAAAATATATATGGAAGCTATATCTAAATCTGAACCGATTTTTCACAATTTCAATAGGGTTCGTCCTTGGGCCAAATAAGTGATGTATGCCAAATTTCATCCAATTCGGATAATAAATGCGACCTGTACTTTGTTAACAATTTAACATGGACAGACAGACGGACGGACGGACATGCATAAATCGACTTAAAAAGTGATTATATGCATATTCTCAAAAGGAACCATGGGTCTATCTTGATTCCTTTTGCCTGTTACAATCATATGCACAAATACATAATACCCTGTAACACAGTGTGGTGAAGGGTATAAAAAACCAAATTACAAAGAATTTGGTTGAAAAACGCGCTCAAGAACCCCAAAAAACCGAAAATTGGGGCGTACCCTTATATGGAGGTTACCCGAATAAATTGACCTATATTTATAATTTATAGTGGAGAGATTTGCTACATAATAAGAACTCGACGTAGTAAATTACAGTCAATTCGGTCGAAAAATACGATCAGAACCCCCAAAATACCAAAAATTTGGGGGTACCGTTATATGGGGACTACCAGAAAAACTGGACTTATATTTATAATTTTTAGTGGAGTAATTTGGTACCCAATAAGAAGCCAATGTACAAAATTTCAGAGAATTCAGTTATAAAACGAGCTCAAGAACCCCAAAATACCGAAAATTGTGGGTACCCTTATATGGGGACTATCCGAAAAAATTGACCTCTATCTATAATTTTTAGTAGGGAAATTTGCTACCCAATAAGAACTCAAAGTACCAAATTTCAGCGAATTCGGTCCAAAATGCGATCAAATCACCCAAAATTCCGAAAATTGGGGCTACTCTTACATGGGGACTATCCGAAAAAATGGACCTATATTTATAATTTTTAGTAGGGAGAAATTTCAGCGAATTCAGTTAAAAAACGTGCTAAATAAACTCAAAATACCGAAAATTGGGGTGTACCCTTATATGGGAGCTATGCCTAAACGTGGACCGATTTTCTCCAATATCAATAGGGTTCGTCCTTGGGCAAATTAAGTGACATGTGCCAAATTTCATCCAAATCGGATTATAAATGCGACCTGTACTTTGTTAACAAAAATACATGGACGGACGGACAGACGGACATGCATAAATCGACTCAGAAAGTGATTCTATGCATATTCTCAAAAGCAACCATGGGTCTATCTCGATTATTTTTGCCTTTTACAAACATATGCACAAAGACATAATACCCTGTACCACAGTGTGGTGAAGGGTATAAAAATCAGTGTGGCAATAATTTAAACTGATCTTTGAAATTTTTAAAATATGTGGGTATACCTCTCGGCGATGATTGGTTTTGGAACAAAGGCCCATGTTTTAGTTAAAGCCCCAATGTGTAGTACTACCCGATTTATGGAATAGGGAATTATGGATTTTCGGAAAATAATTTACATTTGATTGAAATTGTATTTGAGCAAATTGAGACTAGTATATTTCTTAACAGTTCAACAAACACTTATTTCGCATATCATTCAATAGGAATGTATTGGACCTTGCAAAGTTTATTATTTTCCTTTTGAAAAGGTCGCAGAAAATTACTCTACATTAAATACATCATTTCCCAGATAAGGGATGAAATATTTCGCATCATTTACCTTGAAATAATCATAATAATACAACAACAATAAAAGATTACTTCATTTCCCTAATACAATCATTCACATTTTGACTGATTACTTGGCTTTGGTTTTTTGGTAATCAACGCGCAATTTTGTACTCGCATTGCTTCATTGCACTTGTTTCCTTTGTTTCACAAACAGCACACTGTAATAGCATTGTCTATTTTCCTCTGACCAAATGACTTCCATCGCCCCTCCCCCCTCACAACCAAACTAATCATATTCATATCTTACGCTTCAGTTATGCAGAAAATTATTTAATGTATTCTTGCCAGTTTTACGAAGGGGGAGTACAAGGTGATAACATCAGTCATCATATACTATGTATATATATAGTATAAATGATAATGATGGAAATATTTTGAAGTTAATTTTTCTCTCTTAATGAACTTGAAAATCCCCGTTCTTTGATTTTTTTATTAACAATTTAAGCTAGAGGACAAGAAGGGAAAATATGCAAGGAAAAGAAAAAAAACACCCAAACACATACACTAGGAAAAACTTAACGCTCCATTGTCTATCAGTTTATAGTCATTGGATATCAACTGTGAAGTGACAAGAACAAAGGAAGACGTTCTACCATTCACTAACAATTTGCGTACAAATTCATGAAGTGTAGACGAAAGGAGTTCTTTCTTTCTTTTTTTTTTACTTTTTCATCTTTAACCATGTTTTTCTGTAAAGGTATGAATATCATAAATGATGTTGCCATATTGCAGAATTTTATTTTGCGGCTATGTCAAAACATGGAATTACACTTATCATTTTCTGTAATTATGGGTGTCAATCTCCAAAACCCAGAAATGACTACTTGGAGCCTTTTCGGTGTGATAATGCATCCAAAATCTTCTAAATAGCAAAAAATTTGAATGGAACTTTACATTGGTGCTATGTCACAATATGATGATTCAAGGTGTTGCAAACTATAGTAACGAATCCTAATTTATATCCCCAACAATTTTCGTTTTGTTATCTTTTATAAATCAGTCCATATGGCAACTATAATTTTTAAATAAACAACAAAAGAATATCCGAAAGCCAAACGAAGAACAACAACGACAACATAAACCAGTAAGGAAAGTAGTAAAGTCGGACGTGGCCGATTACATGATACCCTTCACCACTTTGGGTATATTCAACAGATGGAATCCTAACAGACGTCGCATTTTTAAAGGAATGAAATTGGATCCATAAACATTTCATTCTGCACCTGATACTAAATTTTCCATTTGGTCAGATATAGAAGCTATATCTAAATCTGAACCGATTTCAAGAAACTTAAGGGAACCCCCCCCATTCTCGATTTTGTATTTTTAAGATTTTAAATGGGCTGGTAAATGAATACCAATGCTTGTTAACACTTTGCACATATATATTTGAAGATTTAAAAAGGAAGAAAAATAATTTACAAAAAATTTTTGTTGTTGTTTTGTTGTTGTTTTTAGTGATCAAAGAAAAGTCCTTATTTTTGATGGCGGGCATGATAACTCCTCACTGGAACATCGGAATCCGAAAATTCCAACGGTGTTAGAAAGAGTACATGCCTGGCTCTCGTATGAACTAGGATTATTGACTTCGCTCTAAAATTAACAAAATGGCGGACCTTTGAAAAAATAATTTTGGAAAATCGCCGATTTTTTACCAAAAACCAAGTTAAAAAATAAGGAAGATCTTCACCGATTGGCTTTATCCTAGTTCATACGATAGCTATACACTCACAGAGAAACGTCCCAAAATTTGATATATTGGGCTATATATCACAAAAGAGAAAAACGCGTTTAAAGTAAGCCCTTTAGCCGTCACTTGATGCTGACATAATAAATCGGCTATATCTTCAAGAGTTCTTGAGATTTTCACTTGAAATTTTGTAGGGACATTCTTGAATTAGTGTAGATTCGAATTAAATCAAAAAAAATTTTTAACACACATCAATTTACACCTTATCCATTACGCTGTGCCAAATTTCGTGCAAATCGAAAACTATATAGGGAATTTGGTGGACCATTTACATTAAATCGGATGAAAATATATATGGGAGCTATATTAAAATCTAAATCGATTTTCAGGAAACTTAACACAAATCGTTCTAGACCTAATTCTTTACGCTGTGCCAAATTTCGTGCAAATCGAAAGATATATAGGGACTTTGGTGCACCATTTACATTAAATCGAACGAAAATATATATGGGAGCTATATCTAAATCTGAACCGATTTTCACGAAACTTGGCGACATCATTCTAAACCTTATTCATTACGCTGTGCTAAATTTCGTGCAAATCAAAAGATTTCCAGGGACTTTAGTGGACTATTTACCTAAAATCGGGCGAAGCTTTATATGGGAGCTATATCTAAATCTGCACCGATTTTCACGAAATTTTGCACACATCATTCTAGACCTTATTCATTACGATGTGCTAAATTTCGTTGAAATCGAAAGATATATAAAGATTTCGGTACGACATTTTCTTTAAATCGGACGAAAATATATATGGGAGCTATATCTAAATCTGATCAGATTTTCCCAATTTCAATAGGGTTCGTCTTTGGCCAAACAAATGAGCTGTGCCAAATTTCATCCAAATCAGATCATAAATGCGACCTGCACTTTGTTTACAATTTAAAATGGACAGACGGACGGACGGACATGCATAAATCGACTCAGAAAGTGATTCCATGCATATTCTCAAAAGGAACCATGTGTCTATCTCGATTATTTTTGCCTGTTACAAACATATGCACTAAGACATAATACCCTGTACCACAGTTTGGTGAAGGGTATAAAAACCCAACAACATAAATGCAAATGTATTGGTGTGCAAATTATGGTTTAACGCCTCATTGAACTTTATGAATATGTAGTCAGTGTATCAGTGTTGGTTTGGTGTTAAATACGTACGGTACGTCTGTATGCGTTAATAGTGCCTTAAAGGCATCGGCTGTTTTTTTGTTTTATCTTGCCATCTATTCTATTTTCCAATTTTTTTTTATTATTCCTTTAATATTCAAATTAGGGATATTTTATGCGTAAATTATAATTCCTGTTATGTGAGCAACACCATCATAATCATCGTCGTCGAGTCGACATCAACTCCGACATTTACTCAAATTCCTGGTGAAGCTTTTTTGCTTTCATTTTGAAGAGATAAAAAGCTAAAACTTTCTAGCAAAAGTTTTTGTGTTTGTTCTTGTGTACTTTGCTATTATTCATTCATGTTATTAATCAGACATTCATGTGTTCGAAGGTTCGTCTACGCTATGGAGATAAACAGTAAAGACTCATGTTGAAGAAGTATGAGCACAAAGTTAATTATGGACATTTTTCTTGATGTTAACTTAATTTTTAGCAGTGTTAAAATTTCTGTGGTTTTTTTCAAGAAGAAAAAAAAACATAAACGAAATTAAAATATGTTAATTGGAATTATCCATCGCTTAGGCGGACCATCGAAGAAAGTATGTTATAATTGGGAGTGCTAATTTTGGGGAAATAATATAATATATAGGATCGATTTTTTAAATAAAATCATAATTATATAACCTAAACTCTGTGAAAATTGGCTAAAACTTAGACATAAATGCATTTTTTTTTTCATTTTACACAGAAAGTTATTGGTTGATTTAACCCGCTGAATATTGACCGATCAAAATAAGCATTCTAATAAGTTGCCTCACCCCCTTTCCCATGTACTGTCTTGCGATGTTTAGCTTATTATTGTGGTTAATAATAAAAAATAAAAAATTAAGTTTTTGGTCCATTTCAAGCCCTAAATATCATTTGATCATCTTCGTGTAAAATTTCAAATCGATCAGCGCGAAATATATACCCACTAGTGTGATAAAGGTAATCAGAATAGGTAGATCTCTGTAAATATTTACGTATAATTCCACATCCGAGTGTATATATATCAATATAATTTATATCAATTTAAAGGTCAACCACTCCTCTTGGATATACTGTCAACTTCTGGCACCATTTGACCCGTTTAACATTGACCAAATATCATCTACTTATTCCATTGTCAGACCCCTTCGTCTTTGTAAAATTTCGTAAAGTTTCGGGTCATTCCAGAGCGTCCAGAAAAATAGAAAAAAATAAAGTTTTTGGTCCATTTTATCTCTTAAATATTAACCGATCTTTAGCAAAATAGTATATTCTTTAAAGAGAACCCGTCCTACATTCAAAATTTCATGACGTTTACAGTTTACAAATTATACATACGTCTAGATCGACTGCGCTAGTCGAGATATGACGGTCGGTATACCTTAAGATGGGTCTAGGACCAATATTTCGCGCCGTAACAAACTGTCGGGGCTGCACAATGTTATAATAAGCCAGTAAGGAAAGCAGTAAAGTCAAACTGGGCCGACTATATGATACCCTTCACCACTTTGGGTATATTCTACATATGTATCCTAAAAGAAGTCGCCTTTTCGAAGGAACATTGACATAAAATTGAACGAACTTAAATATGTGATCTTTATCTATATCTAAACCGACTAACATAAATCCCTACAAATGTCATTTCCATTGATTATTAGGTGTACTATTAACATGAATAAGTCAATATTATATATGGAAGCTATGCTATATCTATATCTGAAACCATTTCAAGGAAACTTGCCAGCGATTAATTTTTATTAATTTCAGTACTTAAAATCTGACGAAAATATATAGGAGGTGTATCTAAATCTGAACCGATTTTCCCAAAACTTTCCACTAATCATTCTAGACTAAATTCAGTACATTATTCCACATTTCATGAAAATCGAAGTATATAAACAGACTTCGGACGAAAATATATATGGGAGCTATGTCTAAATCTGAATTGAATTAAGTCTAGAATGATGTGTGCTGAGTTTCATGAGAATCGGTTCAGATTAAGATATAGCTCTCATATATAGTTTCGCCCGATTTTAGGTAAATGGATTGTCAGGAAACTTAACACACGTCATTCTAGACTTAATTCAGTGCGCTATGCTGAAATTCGTGCAAATTTAATGATTTTCAAGGACTTTGGCAAATTTAAAAATGATTTTCAAATAAGTGACTTGCGACTTTGGTGTACTTTGTTTACAATTTAAATCGACTCAGAAAAAATATGAACCGATGAACATATGCACAAAGACATAATACTCTGTACCACAGTGTGGTGAAGGGTATAAAAATGTAAATATTTATATTTAAGGGGACCCCCCATTCTCGGGGTCAAAATTTTTTTGATTTAATTCGAATCTACACTAATTCAAGAATGTTCCTACAAATTTTCAAGTGAACATCTCAAGAACCCTTGAAGATATAGCCGACTTATTGTGTCAAGTGACGGAAGCCCTTTTTTCAAACTTTAAACGCGTTTTTCTCTTTTGCGAATGGCGGGCACAATAACTCAAAAACTAATAATCCAATCGGTTCCAAATTTTGACACGTTTCTCTGGGAGTGTATAGCTCTCGTATGAACTAGGATAAAGCCAATCGGTGAAGAACTTCCTTATTTTTTAACTTGGTTTGTGGTAAAAAATAGGCGATTTTCCAAAAAAAAATTTCAAAGTTCCGCCATTTTGTTAATTGTTGTGCGAAGTCAATAATCCTAGTTCATACGAGAGGCAGACATGTACTCTTTCTAACACCGTTGGAATTTTCGGATTCCGATGTTCCAGTGAGGAGTTATCATGCCCGCCATAAAAATAAAGACTATTCTTTGATCACAAAAAACAACAACAAACATTTTTTGAAAATTATTTGTCTTCCTTTTTAAATCTTCAAAAATATATGTGGAAAGTTACAAACATTAACAAGCATTGGTATTCATTTACCAGCCCATTTAAAATCTTAAAAATAAAAAAATGAGAATGGGTGGGGTTCCCTTAAAAATTGTTTTCCAAAGACGCTGTGTGGGTGAGCCGATGTGTGGGTGTTTTCTTCGTTTTTTGAATTATTCCAAAGTGTTCAGTCATAAAAATTGTGGTCTACCAATTGAAATTGAGGTATTACAAAAAGGTTATATCGGTCCAAATTGTGTAATACCTTTATATAACGTATAACACCCATATTCGTCAGTTTGGGGAATTTTCCCTTGGGTTTCTTTAGGCTGATATATGTGTTGTGTCCCTCTATCTGTTGAAATCACGAAATAGCTCGCAATATATTGAATTTAGATAAGTCGGTCCAGTTTTTAGGGTAGCACCCATATAATGGCATTCCCTAGTATTAGGTATTTTAAGGATTTTGGACACTTTGGTATTTTGTGTTCTAACTGGTTAGTAAATTTTAATACAAAACTTTACTTTTTATATTGGCTCCCATAGAGCGGTACCCCTAATTATTTATTTTAAAGCCTTTTAACACGCTTTTTAACTGGGATTCTCATTAGAAGAAAAATCTCCCTACATAAAATGATCAATATTGACCCTTGATTCACGTTAGCTTCCTTGGGCAGATACCATCAATTGTAAAGTTTTTGGGTGTTCTTGAATTTTGAACGTAGTCCCCATATAAGCGTGGTGCTCCATTGCCAGTTTCTGCAGTTCATAGCCTACTTTTCCCATTGCAGTGGTTGTAATTTTGCATTCCGCATTTTTGCGGAAAATTTTTATATATGAAGGTTTCGCCGATTTTCGAAATAAGTGCATGTGTTTACATAGCCTCCATATAAATATCTCGGGTTCTTGCAGAGCGAAAAAATATATTTTTAGAAAATTTTCCATATTATTCGATATTTTTATTAATGGTACATATATGTGGATTGACCCTTCAAAATCTCCAAACTACCAAATAATGTGGGGCCTACCCCGAAACCTAAGTCAATATTGATAGTTGTTAGTACGAAGATTACAACTCCAATTTTAATAATTTTTGGTAAGAATATAGCCTATTGAATGCGAACCCATAGTAGCAAATTACATCCCATTTGGTTGAATGTGAGACCAATATCGTTTTCATGTGAAATTTTTTATTATAACATTCATACGTTTATATTACAAATCGTTAAATACTATTTTCTTTATAATACTCACAATGTTACACTAACCCAGTAAAAACTGCAAATATACACAAAATAATTGATTTCTATCTAGATATTTGTTGAATCAATAAAATACCAAAAAACTAACGGTCTCCTCTCTTGTTTAACTTAATATTTATGTAACATTAAGGGCCATTCATGTCCATATGTTGTAAATTGCTTTAAAATATTTAATTTTTTTCTTATCATTTTCATCGAATGAATAATCGGTTATGTAAACAATTAAAACCTGCGTACGTGCCTACCACAGAGAAGTTCATTTTTTCATTGTAAAAATAATTGAATGCTATTAAATGTTTTTACATTTGAATTGAATTAACCCTCATGATGTGAATGTAACGATTTTGTTCATAGTTTTTTTTTCTCGTCTTTGTCAAATGCAGTACATACATCTGTTTGTCTATTTGTTTTTCTTCTTAAATAAAAATAGGCATCCACATATGGAAAGCGGTTAAATAGAATTACCTGTTTGATTTGTATTTTTTTATTATTCTGCAAACATTTTATTTGTCACATATTGCTCAAAATCAACTGAATCAATTTGTATAACCTCCAACATTTTCGATCCTAAGTAATAGGAATTCAGCGTTCCGAGTTTTTGATGAATAAAAAGCATTTTCTCATGAAATGTTCAATAGAAGACCATGTCTAGATATAGCTTCCATATAAAGGTGGGGATTAAAATCTTATTAAGGGGACCCCCCCCCATTCTCGGTGTCAAAAAATTTTTTGATTTAATTCGAATCTACTCTAATTCTAGAATGTTCCTACAAAATTTCAAGTGAAAATCTCAAGAACTCTTGAAGATATAGCCGATTTATTGTGTCAGCATCAAGTGACGGCTAAAGGGCTTCTCAACCTTTAAACGCGTTTTTCTCAAAACGAATGGCGGGCACGATAACTCAAAAACTAGTAATACAATCGGTTTCAAATTTTGACACGTTTCTCTGGGAGTGTGTAGCTCTCGTATGAACTAGGATAAAGCCAATCGGTGAAGATCTTCCTTATTTTTTAACTTAGTTTGTGGTAAAAAATAGGCGATTTTCTATAAAAAAATTTTCAAAGTTCCGCCATTTTGTTAATTGTTGTGCGAAGTCAATAATCCTAGTTCATACGAGAGCCAGACATGTCCTCTTTCTAACACAGTTGGAATTTTCGGATTCCGATGTTCCAGTGAGGAGTTATCATGCCCGCCATCGAAAATATGGACTTTTCTTTGAACCCAAAAAACAACAACAACAACTTTTGGTAAATTATTTTTCTTCTTCTTTAAATCTTCAAATATATATGTGCCAAGTTACAAACCTTAACAAGCATTGGTATTCATTTACCAGCCCATTTAAAATCTTAAAAATAAAAAATGGAGAATGGGGGGTTCCCTTAAAGAACAATTAAAAACGTCGTTAAGTTCGACGGTGCCGAACATTTTATACCCTCGGGAATTTCGTATGTTGAATATGTCATTGTAAATTGCTAGTATCCCGGATGTGAAAAAATAAGTTACAGACAGGCTGGGAAAACATAATACTTATGTAAACCAGTAAGGAAAGTACTAAAGTCGGACTGGGCCGACTATATGATATCCTTCACCACTTTGGGTATATTCTACATATGTATCCTAACAGACTCGCGTGTTTGCTATATATATCTATATCTGAACCGATTTCAGGGAAACTTGCCAGAGACTAATTTCTATTACTTCAGTGCGATGTGTCAATCGGCCTAGCTATGTATCTTTTCACGAAGCTTAGTAACATCATTCTAGACCTAATTCAGTACCCTATACCCAAATTTCGTGCAAATCGAAAGATATGTAGGGACTTTGGTACACCATTAACCTTAAATCGGCCGAAGATATATACGGGAGCTATATCTAAATTTTAACCGATTTTCACGAAACTTAACACACATCATTCTAGACCTTGTTCATTATGCTGTGCCAAATTTCGTGCAAATCGAAAGATATATAGGGACTTAAGTGAACTATTTACCTAAAATCGGGCGAAACTATATATGGGAGCTATATCTGAATCTGAACCGATTTTCACGAAACTTAACACACATCGTTTTAGGCCTAATTCAGTACGCTGTGGCAAATTTCGTGCAAATCGAAAGATATATAGGGACTTTGGTACACCATTTACATTAAATCGGACGAAAATATATATGGGAGCTATATCTAAATCTGAACCGATTTTCACGAAACTTAACACACATCATTTTAGACCTTATTCATTATGCTGTGCCATATTTCGTACAAATCGAAAGATATAGAGGGACTTAAGTGAACTATTTACCTAAAATCGGGCGAAACTATATATGGAAGCTATATCTAAATCTGAACCGATTTTCACGAAACTTTGCACACATCATTCTAGACTTAATTTAGTACGCTGTGCCAAATTTCGTGCAAATCGAAAGATATATAGGGAATTTGGTACACCATTTACATTAAATCGGACGAAAATATATATGGGAGCTATATCTAAATCTGAACCGAGTTTTCCCAATTTCAACAGGGTTCGTCCTTGGGCCAAACCAATGAGCTGTGCCAAATTTCATCCAATTCGGATCATTATTGCGACCAGTACTTTGTACAGACAGACAGACGGACAGTCGGACGGCCATGCATAAATCGACTCCGAAAGTGATTCTATGCATATTCCCAAAAAGAACCATTGGGTCTATCTCGATTATTTTTGCCTGTTACAAACATAGATATATGTCCAAACTCCACAAAATACGGAATAATTGGTGGTACTATTATGTGGGGTCTATCCTAAAAAGTGGAACAATAAGAAGCTTTAGTGTTCAATGAGAACACAGAATACCAAATTACAGTCAATTCGGTCGAAATAAGTGCCAAAAATACCGAATATTAAGGAGTACCGTTTTACTGTGGCGATACCAAAACGAGGACCGATATATCCCTTTTCAATACAAAACATCCTAGAAGTAATAACTAAAGAAAATGTCAAAGCTCTATCTTAAATATTTTGATCTCTATCTATAGGGCTAAATCGATATAAAATTTTATTCTGATCAAGAATATTCATTCTTTGTGGGTTCTCAGCTAAATATGTTGAGGTGTTGCAAACGGAATGTTGTTGCAAGGTAATGTCAAAATAAAGACCTATACCAAAAAAAAAATGATATAGGTCCATATTTTGACATTAACTTGAATAAAGTTCCGCCTTATTCTAAGCATTTCGATTGCCTTAGGCGCATTTCAAACCGAACAGATTTAAGTGGTTAAATAATTTGTCTTGGCAGGAAAAAATCACATATCCGGGTGTTTGAGGTCCTAATCGAGATATTTCATCTTTAATTTTCTTGTCATTATACCCTTCACCACACTGTGGTACAGGGTATTATGTCTTTGTGCATATGTTTGTAACAGGCAAAAATAATCGAGATAGACCCATAAAGTATATATATATGCATAGAATCACTTTCTGAGTCGATTTACGCATGTCCGTCTGTCTGTTGTAATCACTCTCCGTCTAAACGTCTCTCCGTCTGTCCATGTTAAATTTAAACAAAGTACAGGTCGCATTTATGATCCGAATTGGATGAAATTTGGATAGGTCACTTATTTGGCCCAAGGACGAACCCTATTGAAATTGTGAAAAATCGTTTCAGATTTAGATATAGCTCCCATATATATATTTAACCGATTTAATGTAAACAGTCCCTATATAACTTTCGATTTGCACGAAATTTAGTACAGCCTAATCATTTAGGTCTACAAAAAAGTTTCGTGAAAATCGGTCCAGATTTAGATATAGCTCCCATATATACCCCGATTTCATGTACCAACTGTGCCCCAAAGTCTCTATATATCTTTCGATTTGCACGAAATTTGGCATAACGTACTGAATTGAGTCTAGAATGGTGTCTGCCCAGTTTCAAGAAAATCGGTCCAGATTTAGATATAGCACCCATATATAGATTCGTCCGATTTCATGTAAATGGTAAACAAAGTCCCTATATATCCTTCGATTTGCACGAAATTTGGCATAACGTACTTAATTGGGCCTAGAATGATGTCTGCCAAGTTTCATGAAAATCGGTTCAGATGTAGATATAGCTCACATATATAGTTTCGTCCGATTTCATGTAAATGGGGCCCCAAAGTCCCTATATATCTTTCGATTAGCACGAAATTTGGTACAGCCTAATCATTTAGGTCTAGAATGATGTCTGCCAAGTTTCGTGAAAATCGGTCAAGATTTAGATATAGCTACCATATATAGTTTCGTCCGATTTCATGTAAATTGTGACCAAAATCCATATATATCTTTCGATTTGCACGAAATTTGGCATAACGTACTGAATTAAGCCTAGAGTGATGTCTGCCAAGTTTCGTGAAAATCAGTCCAGATTTAGATATAGCTCCCATATATAGTTTCGTCCGATTTCATGTAAATGGTGCCCCAAAGTCTCTATATATCTTTCGATTTGCACGAAATTTGGCATAACGTACTGAATTGAGTCTAGAATGGTGTCTGCCCAGTTTCAAGAAAATCGGTCCAGATTTAGATATAGCTCCCATATATAGTTTCGTCCGATTTCATGTAAATGGTGCCCCAAAGTCCCTATATATCCTTCGATTTGCACGAAATTTGGCATAACGTACTTAATTGGGCCTAGAATGATGTCTGCCAAGTTTCATGAAAATCGGTCCCGATTTAGATATAGCTCACATATATAGTTTCGTCCGATTTAATGTAAATGGGGCCCCAAAGTCCCTATATATCTTTCGATTAGCACGAAATTTGGTACAGCCTAATCATTTAGGTCTAGAATGATGTCTGCCAAGCTCCGTGAAAATCGGTCAAGATTTAGATATAGCTACCATATATAGTTTCGTCCGATTTCATGTAAATTGTGACCAAAATCCATATATATCTTTCGATTTGCACGAAATTTGGCATAACGTACTGAATTGAGCCTAGAGTTATGTCTGCCAAGTTTCGTGAAAATCAGTCCAGATTTAGATATAGCTCCCATATATAGTTTCGTCCGATTTCATGTAAATTGTGCACCAACATCCATATATATCTTTCGATTTGCCCGAAATTTTGCACAACGTACTGAATTGAGCCTAGAGTGATGTCTGCCAAGTTTCGATAAAATCGGTCCATATTTCTATATAGCTCCCACATATAGTTTCGTCCGATTTCATGTAAATGGTTCACCAAAGTCGCTATATATCTTTCGATTTGCACGAAATTTGGCATAACGTACTGAATTGAGCCTAGAGTGATGTCTGCCTTGTTTCGTGAAAATCGGTCCAGATTTAGATATAGCTCCATTTTATTATAGATTGATTTTATGTAATTGACGCACCAAGGAACCAATAGGAACAAAACGTTCTAAAGTTAGTATAACCTAACCTGTGACAAGTTTGTTTGAAATCGCTTAATATGTGGATATAGCTTACATATATTTTTTCGCCCGATATCAAGCAAATTGGGCATCATACTCCTCATGTTAGTCAGATTGACATCAAATTTTGCACAACGTACAAAATTGAGCATAGAATTACGTAGTTGCGTTTTCTAGAAGTACAGACATAGTCAACCGGATGACCTATTTATATTTGTTTGAAGTCGATTTACACACTTTATGGACAAATCTAGGTAGATTCACATTTAGATAAATATCACATATTTTATTTCATCCAATTTCTTGTTAATAGTCCTGTTTAATGTACCCATAGTGGTGAAGGGTATCCTAGAGTCGGCCCCGTCCGACTTTACTACTTTCCTTACTGGTTTTTCATTCCGTTTGCAACATGTAAAAATATTCACCCATAAAATATTCCAGATATCAATACAGAATGCTATATCGATTTAGACTTTTGAAATTTTGCAGGTACTTTACTTCTACTTCCAGGATGTTTAGCATTAGAAATAGTATATCGGTTCCAGTTTCGAAATGGGCCTCAGCAAATATATTAATGATCAAAGTCATACGCGAATAGAAATAATTTAAAATTTCAAGTTATAAAGAAAATCAATCTTCATCATACATCACCCGGAAAATCGTCAAATATTTGTGTATACGTACATTTTTATGCGAACAATCATTAGGGAGGACCAGATCAAAAGCTTTAGCAGTTTTTGCATAATCTCATGCAGTATGTAACATTTCAACAACTGAATTCTACATTGTTGTGGATTGGACATTCAGTTTGTGTCATTACGATAGTAGCTGCCACATAAGTGGATAACAATTGATGTGTGTGTGTGTGTTTGCGTTTTTTATTTGTATTTTTTAATCCTTACAGTCAATATTACAAAAATGGGAATGTTGAATATTTTTTATTTATTGTCTACACTTTAGCTTTTTTCCAATTCGAAAAAAATAAATACGTTGATAAATATGCATTTTAACACATGATGGCTGTTTTCTGCTTTCTATTGAAGTTATGTATGAGTGTGTGTGTGTGAGTATGCCTCAAGCAATTTATGATGTAAATGACAGTGTGAGTGCATTTATAGGAATGTTAGGTTTAACCGGCGGAAAATTATTTTTGAAAGGAAACAAATAAGGGTAAAACAGGACAGACTATTTGCATTAAATCGACCAAAATATATATCGGAGCTATATCTAAATCTGAACCGATTACAACTATACTCAATACATGTTGTTCTAAGCTCGATTTGGAAAGCACAATTTGCATAAAATGGACGACGATATATATGGGAGTTATATATGAATCTGGCCCGATTTTGTACATAATTCAGTAAGCTGTCCTATTTTTGGTCTTAAGAGTGAAATTGTGGAGCCCTAGTCATGAATATACGCAAAAATCTGATAAGTTACTATTGATAATCTCCAGAAACTGCTCCGAATCATCGACTCGATTTCTTGATAGTCGAATTTCCTTGTAATCAAGCAAAAATTTTTCTTCCCGTTATATGATTAATAGGAGTTATTTGCTATTCAGGGAACTATACCGAAGTTGGCAGAAATATAATTTTTTATTATTTTCTTTCATTCCATCCTATTACACATCGATTTATTTACACAATACACATGACCACTTTTTTATTCAATATTTTACAAATATATGCACGTGTGTGTGTGTGTGTTTGTGATGTGCTGTTCTGTGTATGTAATGTGTGAGAGGTTATATGGTTTTCTTTTTGTTTGAATAAATAAACCATCCTAGGTATTTTCATATGCAAATTGTCCTTAACTATGCAAATGAATTGGGTTCAAATAGGGGAGAAAATATTTCATTTGGAAAAGAATAAACACACCATCATAGTTCGGTGGTTGAGGGGGAGGATGGACCATAACCGTTATGGTTGGTTGTGTTCGACAACAGCAGTGGGTGGTTGGCTAGTAGTTGTTGTATCAGTAATCTTCTTATTTAATAAAATATAGTAAAACATTTTTATTTTTTTCATTTTGAATATAAATAAGATGGAATTTTGTTAAAAAACAACAACAACAAAAAATATTACACGTTTAAAGTAATGGTAGACGAATATATTTATGACGAATATATGCAGATATTTGGCGGCAAGTTGTATGTATCGATAATCAATGATGGAATGCATTTTATGTGGAAGTGAGTTGGGATATTTTATGCGCATATAATTGGCTTTATTTGGGAATAAAAAAATATGTATGGGGTATTTAAAAAAAATGTTTTCAAAATTAACTGTATGGTGGATGATGGGTTCCAGAACCCATATTATCAAGGCAGATGTATAACAATGGAGCAAATAAGAATGGGGACAATAGTCGCTAATGAATATAATAATACGTATTTATATTCTATGGGGAACCATTCCAGATTTTTGTCAACTGCATTTCATTACTCCAACATGGACATTTGCAATTACCCATCGACTTACGCATGTCGGTCCGTCTGTTGAAATTACGATAGATGTCGCAATATTTAAGATAGAGCTCACAAATTTCGCACAGACATTGTTAGTAATCTTAGAATGTTTGGTATGTTGCAATATTCGGTATGTTGGGGATTTTAAACACATTTTTCAACTGAATTGTATTATGATTGGCTGTCAAATCTCACTACCAAAACTATCAATCTCCGTATTATTATAGCCCATATAACGGTAGCCCCATTATTAGATATTTTGAGGATTTCAACCATACCGGAGAATTTTACGGTTTATTCAATGTCCTATCATAACACGAGATTTCTCCTAAGACACCTATTAATTTTAGATATTTTAATTGTCAGTAGTGTTTGGCGGGTTATTTAATTGTCAGTATCATGGTGGAGGCTATACAAATGTCGGACTTAACATCGTTATTATACCCTTCACCACACTGTGTTGCAGGGTATTATGTCTTAGTGCATAGGTTTGTAACAGGTAAAAATAATCGAGATAGACCCATGGTTCATATTGAGAATATGCACACAATCACTTTCTGAGTCGATTTATGGACATCCGTCTGTCCGCCCGTCCACGTATTTTTGTGAACAAAGTACATGTCGCATTTATGATCGGATTTGGATGAAATTTGGCACATGTCACTCATTTGGCCCAGATTTGAAAATAGCTCCCATGTATAGATTCATCCGATTTTATGTAATTGGAGCACCATACTGTCAATATTGGTCCGATTGAGACAAAATTTTGCACAGAGTACTGACTTAGGTCTAGATTGATATATGCGAAATTTTGTTAAAATCGGTTCAGCTTTATATATAGCACCCATATATAGTTTCGTCCGATTTTATGTGAATGATGCACCAAACTTCCAATATTGTCCGATTCGGACAATACTTTGTCCAGACTGATGTCTGCGAAGATTTGTTAAAATCGGTTCAGATTTAGATATATAGCTTAAAATATATTATCGTCCGATTTTATGTGAATGGTGCACTAAGTCCTTATATATCTTTCGATTCGCACGAAATTTGTACTGAATTGAGTCAATCATATATCTTTCGGTTTGCACGAAATTTGACATAACGTACATAATAGAGCCTATAATGATGTGAGCTTAGCTACGTGAAAATCGGTTCAGATTTATATTTAGCTTCATATATATTTTCGTCTGATTTAATAGAAATGGTCCCTATATATTTCGATTTGCACGCAATTTGGCATAGGATACTAAATTAACACTAGAACGCCGAAGGCCGTCATTTTGACCGCTTTCCAATTTCAAGTACAAAAGCAACTGTGCATTTAATTACACTTTTTTTTTAAATTTGATGATTTTTTTATAATAAGCGTAACTCTATGAGGTACAAAAAGTCACAAAATTTTAAAAAAAGTGTCATTAAATGCACAGTTGCTTTTGTACTTGAAATTGGAAAGCGGTCAAAATGACTGCCTTCGGCGTTCTAGTGTTAAGCCGGGAATGATGTTTGTTAAGTTTGGTGAAAATCGAATCAGATTTAGATATAGCTAACCTATATATTTTCCTCCGATTTTATGTAATTTGCGCACTAAAGACCAAAAGTTGGTACGATTGACCCACAATTTAGCCCAATGTACTGAAGTTAATATAAAACCAGTAAGGAAAGTAGTAAAGTCGGACTGGACCGACTATATGATACCCTTCACCAATTTGGGGATATTCTACATATGTATCCTAACAGACGTCGCCTTTTCGAAAGAACATTGACATGAAATTGAACGAATTTGAATATATAATGTTTATACCTTTCTGGAACCTATGCTAACTTCCATTTCATTTGGGCAAGTTTAGAGTCGTTTGCGTACAATGGGTAGATACCAAATTTTGGGTAGATACCAAATATTGTAATGCAAAAAAATAAAAATCCGCGACTATTACCTCCAATTTGTTTATATATTGTGCCCCAATTTGCTGCAAGTTCAAAACAGCAAACGTTCTACAATTTCTTTGGGTCACATGCTGCGTTGTGCCCCACTAACAACCATCTCAAACAAAGAAAAACACACACTTCAATAAGACAAAATGGTTATTATACTGACATCCTGTCAGCAGTCTTGTCATCACACGTTTGACGTAGTTTAAATTGCTAACTGCTTTCAACGATCTAGCCATGGTCTTTTGTTTGGAGATGATGTTGTTTTTCTTCTTTTTTATGGCCACAACCACTAACTGAACAAATTAAGTAACCCAACACTCCACAACAAAGACCAACCACTGTACTAACTCTCTTTTCGTCGTTTCTCTGTTACTGTTGCTGCTAGTGGCCACAGTGCCTGGCCGATTTCATCAGGCCCACAAAACAACATCCGCAACAATTACGCATACATGGTTTGTAACAATAATAAAAACAACAACAGCAGCAGCAACAATAGAGACAACCGCACGATGCTATCCAACAACCAGTCATCACACACAGTACTCTCTCTTCAACACCGAGGCAATTAGAATAAATTTGTTAGTGGCAATGAAGAAAATTGTGCCATTACAGGCGTCCCCTCACCCGCCGGAAGAAGGTACCCATTGTGAGTGCAATTTTGGAACACAAAAAAAGCGGAAACATTTGGACCATAGTAAAAATCACCTACAACACCGAATATGCTAACGTAAAAATAACCGTGTTGGGGAAAGGACATGCCCGCAAAAAAAGCTGCCAGCATCGTGCAGCCACCTTATGTTACGCCCATTTATATGTAAATATTATACCACAAAATTTGACATTTTTCCCCTCTTGCTGCCACCACATCGTAATAACATTTGACCACGTTTTTAGAGTGTAAAATCATTCTAGTGATGTTGGATGCCACTTTTAGATGTTGCATTGCACAGTGGGTGCTGTCGTCTTTTATTTATCAACAACAAAATATAAAACATAATATTTAGTTATTGAAATTCAAATTCAAAAGGGTACACTGATTATCTATATTTATGTTTTAAATATAAAACGGACGTAAACGACATAGAATTTTATTCTGATATTGGAAAAGAATGACACTCTACCATGTGGTGCAAAAAATGTGTTTTTTTTTAAATTAAAATTAAAGAAGAAAATAACCAGTGATAGGAGCAGTATAGTCGGACGGGGCCGACCATACGATACCCTACACAACTTCCATGAAAATCTAACTTTCTGTGGTTCTATATTCTGAGATTGGGCAATATTTCGCGATATTCGCACACTTTTGACTGGCTAGACGTCAGCAATTGTTACTAATAATCAGTACAGCACCTCTAATTACTTGTACAGATTCCCTTCAACGTGGGTTGTGTTGTGATGTTCGGCTTTCGACTCGAAAACTACAAATTATTAACGTGTCGGTCCACTTCATCCGAAAAATATTTTCTGATCATCACCTAACATTTTTGGCGCTGTCCTTGACCATAACTGGAACCTCATGGAACATTTCAAAGCGATCAGCGCTATATTTTCGCCCTCCAGTGTGGTAATAAGTTACTATATAATATATGAATACGTAAGCACTTGTAAATATTTAAGTGTAACTCCCACATCCGAGTACCTACGACAATATAATTGGTATCAATTTAAAGGTAAACCACTCCTCTTGGATATACTATCAATTTCTCGGGTCTATGTCCTTCAATGGTAAATATATACGCTATAGAATACAAATTTTGTCATTTTTCACACAGAAGTCTGGGTCCATTTGACCCGCTAAATATTGACCGATCTTTATCAAAACAGGCATGCTTATTCTTTGGCCCGATCCCCTTCTCCATGCAAAAATTCGCGGTGTTTGGGCCATAATAGCGACCTCTGCAGCGACCAGAAAAACCGAAAAAAATAAAGTTTTTGGTCCATTTCATCCACTAAATATTAACCGATCTTTTACAAAAACAATAGGGGTCTTCATTGGCCAGAACCCATCCTACATGCAAAATTTCGTGAAGATAGGTCCATAACTGTGGCCTGTATCGTGTTTACAAATTATAATGGACAAACGGACGGACGGACACACATGTCTAGATCGACTCAGCTAGTCGAGATATGACGATCGTTATACTTAAAGGTGGGTCTAGGACAAATATTTCGGGGCGTTACAAACTTTTGGAGCTGCACAAAGCTATAATACCCTGACAACATAGTTGTGTAGGGTATAAAAAATTGGCGGTTGGCAATGTTAGTCATTTGATTTGTTCCAAGTAAATTTGTTTAAATCAATTTTTGAATATGATATCTCTCAAATGGCCGCCTCTGGCGTTGATGACGTATTGTGCCCTTTTTGCTGCATTTTCCATCGTTTTTGCCAACATTTCGGCCGGAATAGCGGCTATTTTTTCAAGAATGTTGTCCTTGAGCTCTTATACGGTCCTTGGCTTGTTAACGTAAACCTTTGACTTCAAATATCCCCACAAGAAGAATTCAGGCGGCGTCAAATCGGGCGAACGCGGTGGCCAGTCCAAATCACCACTTTTCGACATCAAACGGCCCGGAAACAAATTCTTCAGAAAATCGATTGTTATGCGGCTTGTGTGCGGTGGAACACCGTCTAGTTGAAACCAGAAGTGCCTCATACGCTTTCGACGAATAATTGGCATCACAATATTGGTCATCAAGTCGCGATAACGCTCCTGATTGATGGTAACAGCATGGCCATTTTCATTTTGGAAGAAAAACGGCCCAATGACCGTTTTCGCATTAACGCCACACTAAACTGTGACTTTTTCGTCATGAAGAGGCACGTCTTGAATCTCCTGAGGATTTTCAGTGGCGTAAAAACGGCAATTTTGCTTATTTACGGTCCCATTCAATGTGAAATGGTCTTCATCGGACATGATAATTATGATCCAAAATTGCTCGTCATCTTCGGCCATTTCGATGACTCTTTGGGTCCATTCCAATCGACGAGGCTTGTCCGCAGGCAACATTCTTTGCGTCAATTGAATTTTCTACGGGAGCAAATGCACATCAATGCGAATAATCCGTTGTAAAGTGGACCGAGCTATGCCCAACTGCTGAAAACGGCGTTTTTGGGATGTTCTTGGCGACCTCTCATCACTGGCCCGTACGGCAGCGATATTCTCGGTCGATCGCCTTGGTCGACTTTTATATGGCCTCTTCGGATTAGAAAGAGCCTTACCAGTCGAAAAATGTTCGTATAAACGCTTAATGGTGTTCGTAGAAGGCGCACTTCTCACATATTTTTATGTTTTAAAAGCATGTTGAGTTTTCACAATTGACTTCTTCTGTTGAATGTAAATTTCAACTATTTCAGAGCACTCGCGTGGCGTGTATTGGTTCATGGTAAAAATCTGCTTGGACTGACGCTTCAAACGCGGTATGTTATTAAGCGATGTGACATCTCTGTCAAAAGTTATGGCGTTGCCAGATGGGTCCGTCGAATATGGGCAACCCTGTATTCCTCTTGTTCATAATCTTATCCACCCACTGTACCCTTGACGCTGCGTTGTAATTTTAATGACGACCATTGATGATTGCAATGTTACGCGGTTGTGTTTATTATATTCCGCAGCAATTCACTCGCTCGTTCATTCGTTCATCTGTAGCTGAATCCGTTTTTTTCGCATTTTTTTATTAATATTATTTTTATTATTTCTCACTTTTCTTGCTGCGGTCTTGTGGATGTAGTTTTTTTGGTAAATGAAAAAAAATCACAATCGGTCTGCATTACTGTCTGTCAGCTTGTGTAACAAAGTGTATGGAAGAGAGTCTAGTTTCCTTGTGCCCGGCTCATCTTGGCCAGTCGTTGTGCGCACACATTATTTTAATGACCCAAAATTCACTACCACTGAATTAATGACTTAATTTTACACTCGTCCAAGTGAAAAATTACAATGAAGTCATTTCGTGCGGGCCGTAATTGTAAGGTGATAGACAATGGACGAACAGTAAGGTTTCCATTCTTTTGTCTTCTGGGTTTCTTTGCGGAGAGATACAATTTATAGGCATATTATGAATTATATTAAATATGAAGATTTTCTTTCATTGCTGTATTTACGGGAAATAAAGGTAACTTTTATTGTTTTCAATTACAGGCTTCAGATTAAGATTTTTTTGGATTTTAAATGGCTCTATAAAATAGGAAGTTAATTCGATGTGGGCCATGACGTTGTAATAGTAATATTTGCGGAACCGCTCAAGGGATGTCTGTAGGTACAGTTAACTATATTTTCAGAAAATTACGAAACAAGTGTATTAAATCAAAATATGTCAAAGTTAATTTCCTATAGATATGACACGTTAGGAAATCTTCATTGTTGTTGGTATGATTGCAGAGAGCTATATGACAATTTTCTGCAAGAACCTCGAAGTATCCGGGTGACATAGGTGATGATAGATACCAAGCAACGGCTCTGAGTGGCTTTTAACATGACAGGCTTATCTTGGTCCCTCATTCAGGCTTATCTTGGTCCCTCATTCATCTCAATTGTGGACACTGGCCTCCCCGTGGTGTCACCTGGGGTAGCTACTTTCATCATCCGTTGAAATAGTCAGCTGATATGTGCCGCGAGTTTATCAATAAGAACTATAAAAAATGGGTTGAGGCGTCGGGTTATTTATCCACACTCGGAAAACCCCTTCTACTATGAAAAAAGCAACGAAAACGACAATCAAATGCCCTCAATGTTGACGACCCCCGGAAACGTATAAAGGACCACGATCTGTACTTGGATGTGCGCACGTCGTACAGAACAAGCGAAGTATTCGCTGTTTCGGATGTAATCAAGAAGTACAAAGCCGATTCTATTGCCTACAGGAAATGCGATGGAAACGGACAGGCGTAAGTAAATCAGATGTATTATAGCTGCCAGGAAACGAGACATGGATTTTTCTACGGATGGTTAACAGGAGAATAAAAGACCTCGTCTCCAGATTCACACCAATAGATGAGCGTATTGATATAATCCGTATAAAAGCGAAGTTATTCTACATCAGTCTTATTTGCGCCCATGCTCCGACGGAAGACAATGATAAACAGACCAAAGACATGTTTACAAGCGCCTAGAAACAGCATATGGCCGCTGACATGGCCATGACATTAAAAAATTAATGGGTTATTTTACTTTGCGGTAGCAAAAACCATGGTAGTTAGTAGCAACAGATTCAAGCATCTCGATATACACAAGGCCACCAGGCATTCTCCCGATCAAACAACGAGAAATCAAATTGACATTTGTGTGACGGAAGGCATTCATCCAGTGTTTTAGACGTTCAATCGATCCGAGAAGCGAATATCGAAACACATGACACGAACAGGAGTGTCGTAATGCTACTGATTTGAAAAACTCAATGCGAGAGGGAATTATCGGAAGAAAATCGAAATGTACAGGAGTCAGAATGAAATCCGGAAACACTCGTTGGTAAAATTTCTACCGTTTGAGAATCTGGAAGGAACATTTTGTAAGCTTCTGGTATCAAACAGTGGCGGTAAAGAAGATATCGCAGAACCTATAAGATATGACGCTATAGAGTGTATACCACCTAGCAAAGATGAGGTCAGAATAGCAATCAATCGGCTGAAGAGTAATAAAGCAGCAGGAGCCGATGGGTTACCAGCCGAACTATTCAAGACTTGTGGTCAGATGCTGGTCAGGAGCATGCATCAGCTAATTACTACAATTTGGCTAGAGGAATGCATGCTCAATGATTCGAATCTCAGCATCCTGTGTCCCGTGCACAAAAAAAGGAGACAAGACGATATGTGCCAACTATAGAGGAAAATGGTCAATGACATTATTGGACCATGCCAATGCGGCTTCAGACCTGAAAAAGACATACGAAAAATTTATCTATGTCGAACTTTCAAAAAAAAAAATAAAAAAAAAAATGATAATAATAAATAAAAATAAAAAATCCAGTGAGCGGAGCAGTATAGTCGGACGGGCCGACCATATGATACCCTACACAATTTCCACGAATATCTAACTTTGCGTTATTTGCACCCTCTTGACACCCGACTAAAGTTCAACAAATATTACTAATATTGAGTAGAAATGTACTATTGAGCTGTACTTGTCCAGCTTGTCTTTACCGATGTTGGGCTTTCAACTGTAACCTATAGATCGAATAAAGAACACAAAACGTTAAGTTTTCGGTCCACTTCATCCCAAAATTATTATCTGATCATCATCTAAAATGATAGGCGTTGTACCTGACCATAATTGGAATCTCATGGAAAATTTCAAAGCGATCAGAGCTATATTTTCGCCCTCTAGTTTGGTAATGGGTTACTAAATAATGTCTGAATACGTAACCAATCTTTTCCAAAAACAATAGGGGTCTTCATTGGCCAGAACCCATCCTACATGCAGAATTTCGTGAAGATTGGTCCATAACTGTGGCCTGTATCTTGTTTACAAATTATAATGGACAGACGGACGGACACACATGTCTAGGTCGACTCAGCTAGTCGAGATATGACGATTGGTATGCTTAAAGGTGGGTCTAGGACCAATATTTCGCGGTGTTACAAATTTTTGGGGCTGCACAAAGCTATAATACCCTGACAACATAGTTGTGTAGGGTATAAATACTCTTTATACCCTCCACCTCGTGGTGTGCATCCAAAATTGATTTAACCGGTAGGGACCTTTATATGCTATTGGCTTATGTGGTAGTTGATAGTTGATGCTCTGAAAAATAATAGTGGAGGTTGTCAATCAGGTTGGACAACTGGGGTAGGGAATTCACGAGGACATTGGAATAATTTCTGAAAAGGAGAATAATTGATTCCAAATAATGAAAAATTGGTGATACAGATACATGGGAGCTATACCAAAAAGTATAATTGTATTGATAATTTTTTCCAAAAAGATTTTTTACCTCATGAAAACCAGACTACTCAAATTAGACCTAATTCGTTTGTAATGGATGTCCGAACCCCCCTAAAATTACGGAATTACCAAAATATAATATTAAATCCAATTTGCTTGAAACACATGCCTAACTCCCCAGATGCCAAAATTGGAACAATTTTTAGTGGGAAGATTAATACCCAGTTACAGCTACGTCGGTGGGGTTAGACTGCGCCTAAAAACTGCAAAATACGACGAGACTCTTTGGAAAGTACGGCATGATATATATCAACATGATATATATCAACCATTTTCTGGAAATATATTCCTTAACCTCCAAATAGCGGAAAATGAGGCAAGAACTTTGTATTAGGAGGCTACGTCAAAACATGCATCGATTTTTTCATACTCCAAGAGTACCAAATCGGTCGGGGTTTTAAAAATAGGTGGTCGAAGAGAAGGAATTGTCTAAATCTGAAAAAGTGTATCGAAAATTACTTGAGCACATGAAAATGTACATCATATGCATTTATTGCAGGTAAATTTTAGTTTCAAAAAATGCAATTTTCAAAATACTACACCTTAAACGTTTCCAACTAATATAATTCGCTTTTAAATTTATGCAACTATTCGATTGCCAAATTCCATCCACCTTTCAGAGCAATTATTCTTACTTGTAATAATAAAATCCAAATCTGACAATTCTTTTTTTTGTGTTATCCTTCAAATCAATAAATCGCATGAAGCATTCATTCGCATTAGCAGGCAAAAAAATAAAACGAGTACGCCATTAACACTTCAAGACCATTTCCCGTTGACGATAATTGATATAAAGCTTGAGACTTGCATCTGCTAACTGCTCTGTCAGACATCTGGCTTGTGTCTTGTTGCCGCCCACCCAACTTTTGCTGCCATCATCATCATCATCATCGTACGATGCATTGCAATATGCATTTGTGATCTGACTCTGGACAAATTCTCGTCCAACTGGACACCTTGTGCAATGTGGCAGTGATGTTGTTATCTGTATGGAGTGTCGTTTACACCTTCTTTTAGTTGTCTTTGTCATTTGCTGCTGCTTCTTTTCGTTTTGTTTGCCAGATTTTGTCCAGAACTTATCTCTGTCTGTTCACAATGTCATAATGTCTTCTTTAGACTGCCAGGATTTTTGTTGCCTTTCCTTTTGTTTTTTTTTTTCTTCATCATTTTTTGTGTGAACGTTTTTTTCTCGTCGTTGTTCTTCGACTCGGTTCTCTGAAATGAAAACAACTTTCAATAATGCTCTCCAGACTAGAATAATTGTTTTTCGTTGTTGTTTTTGTTCGAGCATTAATATTCAATGAGTTGTAGCAGAGGTTGGTTGTACGTTTTCAAAGGTGCATTTGCTGCTGCTGCCGCCATGGGTTCATCCTCGTTTGCAACTCCTTCTTTCTGATGGCTGGTAAACTGGGCAGCTAGAATGCTTGGGTGAATGAATATATATGAGTGTGTGCGTGTGTGTATCTACGTCAGATTATGTAAAGTTATGTAAATATTTGAAGTTTTCAAATTAAATGTTTTTGCGAATTATTGAAATCTTTGTTTAGGTGGCTGGCGGTGTATATATGTGTGTGTGTGGGAATGGTTGTTTGAGTCTGTGCGTAGGTGGATTAAAGGTGAGTTTAAGCATTTTTTAAGAGGAAAAAAAACTGTATATATATTTTTAGACGAGATGAACTTTATCCAATATCTTACAAATGTAATTTAACGAAGTAAGCATTTTAATATTACGAATCCACAACGGACACAATTACTTAATGGCAATTTTGAAGAATCTCCATTTGATGATGTTGTATTCTAAAATTTGTCAGGGATCTGCCTTCCATCATAGCAAAGTTCTACATATTATTTAGATCTCTGGGGTCTTTTTATCGACGAAAAGCGTAATTTTTTGCCCAATCCGATTTCTTTGGATATCAAACGAGGATATTTGCTACTGGGAATGGAATACAGAAGTCCATGTTTTGTAGTATTCGATGTCGCAATGTCGCGTATTTTATGGTCCTAGTAGCATTTTTCAAACGGCACTAAATTTTTCAACCAATCATAAAGAACAATCACGTCCCGATGTGTATGTAATTCACAACACTGTGGTTCAGGGTATTATGTCTTTGTGCATATGTTTATAACAGGCAAAAGGAAACGAGGTAGACACATGGTACCTTTTGAGAATATGTCCGTCTGTCCATGTATTCTTGTGAACAAAGTAGTGGTTGTGAAATTGGAGAAAATCGGTTCAGATTTAGATATAGCTTCCATATATAGCTTCGTCCGATTTTATATAAATGGGACGCCAAACTCCCAATATTTGTCCGATTCATATACACTTCTGCACAGTGTACTGAATTAGGTACAGATTGATTGATCGTTTCGGAAATAGATATAGCTCCTACATATTTTTATACCCTTCACCACACTGTGGTACAGGGTATTATGTCTTTGTGCATATGTTTGTAACAGGCAAAAATAATCGAGATAGACCCATGGTTCCTTTTGAGAATATGCATAGAATCACTTTCTGAGTCGATTTACGCATGTCCGTCTGTCCGTCCGTCCGTCCGTCCGTCCGTCCGTCCGTCCGTCCGTCTGTCCATGTTAAATTGTAAACAAAGTACAGGTCGCATTTATGATCCGAATTGGATGAAATTTGGCATAGGTCACTTATTTGGCCCAAGGACGAACCCTATTGAAATTGGGAAAAATCGGCTCAGATTTAGATATAGCTCCCATATATATATTTAACCGATTTAATGTAAACAGTCCCTATATAACTTTCGATTTGCACGAAATTTAGTACAGCCTAATCATTTAGGTCTAGAATGATGTCTGCCAAGTTTCGTGAAAATCGGTCCAGATTTAGATATAGCTCCCATATATAGTTTCGTCCGATTTCATGTAAATGGTGCCCCAAAGTCTCTATATATCTTTCGATTTGCACGAAATTTGGCATAACGTACTGAATTGAGTCTAGAATGGTGTCTGCCCAGTTTCAAGAAAATCGGTCCAGATTTAGATATAGCTCCCATATATAGTTTCGTCCGATTTCATGTAAATGGTGCCCCAAAGTCCCTATATATCCTTCGATTTGCACGAAATTTGGCATAACGTACTTAATTGGGCGTAGAATGATGTCTGCCAAGTTTCATGAAAATCGGTCCCGATTTAGATATAGCTCACATATATAGTTTCGTCCGATTTAATGTAAATGGGGCCCCAAAGTCCCTATATATCTTTCGATTAGCACGAAATTTGGTACAGCCTAATCATTTAGGTCTAGAATGATGTCTGCCAAGCTCCGTGAAAATCGGTCAAGATTTAGATATAGCTACCATATATAGTTTCGTCCGATTTCATGTAAATTGTGACCAAAATCCATATATATCTTTCGATTTGCACGAAATTTGGCATAACGTACTGAATTGAGCCTAGAGTTATGTCTGTCAAGTTTCGTGAAAATCAGTCCAGATTTAGATATAGCTCCCATATATAGTTTCGTCCGATTTCATGTAAATGGTGCCCCAAAGTCTCTATATATCTTTCGATTTGCACGAAATTTGGCATAACGTACTGAATTGAGTCTAGAATGGTGTCTGCCCAGTTTCAAGAAAATCGGTCCAGATTTAGATATAGCTCCCATATATAGTTTCGTCCGATTTCATGTAAATGGTGCCCCAAAGTCCCTATATATCCTTCGATTTGCACGAAATTTGGCATAACGTACTTAATTGGGCGTAGAATGATGTCTGCCAAGTTTCATGAAAATCGGTCCCGATTTAGATATAGCTCACATATATAGTTTCGTCCGATTTAATGTAAATGGGGCCCCAAAGTCCCTATATATCTTTCGATTAGCACGAAATTTGGTACAGCCTAATCATTTAGGTCTAGAATGATGTCTGCCAAGCTCCGTGAAAATCGGTCAAGATTTAGATATAGCTACCATATATAGTTTCGTCCGATTTCATGTAAATTGTGACCAAAATCCATATATATCTTTCGATTTGCACGAAATTTGGCATAACGTACTGAATTGAGCCTAGAGTTATGTCTGTCAAGTTTCGTGAGAATCAGTCCAGATTTAGATATAGCTCCCATATATAGTTTCGTCCGATTTCATGTAAATTGTGCACCAACATCCATATATATCTTTCGATTTGCCCGAAATTTTGCACAACGTACTGAATTGAGCCTAGAGTGATGTCTGCCAAGTTTCGATAAAATCGGTCCATATTTCTATATAGCTCCCACATATAGTTTCGTCCGATTTCATGTAAATGGTTCACCAAAGTCGCTATATATCTTTCGATTTGCACGAAATTTGGCATAACGTACTGAATTGAGCCTAGAGTGATGTCTGCCTTGTTTCTTGAAAATCGGTCCAGATTTAGATATAGCTCCATTTTATTATAGATTGATTTTATGTAATTGACGCACCAAGGAACCAATAGGAACAAAACGTTCTAAAGTTAGTATAACCTAACCTGTGACAAGTTTGTTTGAAATCGCTTAATATGTGGATATAGCTTACATATATTTTTTCGCCCGATATCAAGCAAATTGGGCATCATACTCCTCATGTTAGTCAGATTGACATCAAATTTTGCACAACGTACAAAATTGAGCATAGAATTACGTAGTTGCGTTTTCTAGAAGTACAGACATAGTCAACCGGATGACCTATTTATATTTGTTTGAAGTCGATTTACACACTTTATGGACAAATCTAGGTAGATTCACATTTAGATAAATATCACATATTTTATTTCATCCAATTTCATGTTAATAGTCCTGTTTAATGTACCCATAGTGGTGAAGGGTATCCTAGAGTCGGCCCCGTCCGACTTTACTACTTTCCTTACTGGTTTTAAGTAAATTATACACCAAGGTCCCAAAAAATGCAAACTTATACCATATACATTTTCGACCGTCTTTATATTAATTGGACTCCAAATAATCCACATGCGTCCGATTGAGGTTTGCTTTACCAAATGTTGTCCCATTGTAAATAAACCACTATATATGTCCAAATGTTTTAGACGTTCGATCGATCCGAGGCGCGAATATCGAAATACGACGTCGAAAAGCTGCAAACACAATAGGTAGCAGAAGCCTATTCAACTTACCCACTGGCTTCACGAAAGCAAAAAAAAAAAACAGTAAGGAAAGTAGTAAAGTCGCACTGTCCGTAAATCGGACAAAAATATATATGGGACCTATATCTAAATCTGAACCGATTTTTCCCAATTTCAATAGGGTTCGTCCTTGGGCCAAATAAATGAGCTGTACCAAATTTCAGCCAAATCGGATTATAAATGCGACCTGTACTTTTTTTACAATTTAACATCAACAGACGAACGGACGGACATGCATAAATCGACTCAGAAAGTGATTCCATCCATATTCTTAAAAGGAACCATGGGTCTATCTCGATTCGTTTTGCCTGTTACAAACATATGCACAAGGACATCATACCCTGTACCACAGTGTGGTGAAGAGTATAAAAAACAAAAAAAAAAAAAAAAAAAAAAAAACATGGTACGATCAGGAGTGTCATAATGCTACTAAGGTGAAAACGCTGCTTTTAGGGCAACCCTAAAACAGTAGTAACAGGCAATACGAGAGTGAAGGAAACATGGTGACAGATACAGACAGCGTGTTAAGGATCTGGAAGGAGTATTTTGCAATGTTTCTGGTATCATATAGTATCGGTAAAGAAAATACCACAGAACCAATAAGAGATGACGGTATAGATTGTATACCACCTAGCCACGGCAAGGTCAATTTGGCAAGAGGAATACACGTCCAATGATTGGAACCCCAACATCTTGAGGCCCGTGCACAAAAAAAGGAGACAAGACGATATGTGTCAATGTGGCGTTCTGTGTGAATGACAGAAGCCAATGGTCAATAATATTATTGGATCTTATTAATGCGGCGTCAGATCTGCAAATCCATTATAGACCAACTTCTGGAAAGACCCACGAAAACCACGTCGTCACATTCCAACTATTCGTCGACTACAAAGCAGCATTTGACTGCCCAATCCGCTCAGGGGGGTTACTCTGTATTGCGATGCGTAAGAAAAATTGTATCGCATCGCATAATTGGTACTCTCTAATTCGTTTTCGTATCTCCTTTCGCATCTACTTTACGCAAATGTGGCATCACCGAACTCTGTAATACGAAAACGTATGTCAAATTCGTTCGTTAAACGCAAATATCTTGCGTTAACAAAATAGGAAACGCAAAGGAAGCGAAACCTGTAAGTAAGCAAAATTAAAGGTTTTATTTATATATAAATTAATTATTTTAGGGATAATACAAAAAATATTTGCAGACTGAGCAGCGTTAGTTGATTTTATGGAGCATAACAGCGATTTGGCAAAGGGACAGTTGCAGAGTTCAAATGCTAAACAACGCGCAAACAATTTGTGGACAAAACCGGCTGATGACCTCAATTCAAATGGACATCCTGTAAGGGATGTCGCTGGTTGGAAAAAAAGTAATACATTATATTTTTATATAAAATATGAAACTATGCATATTTACAGGTTGGTATTGATAACCACCTTGTCCAAGCAATTTTAAAGCAGCGGCCATTTTTATTGCAGTTGGAATTGCTGTGAATGCATTTGGAATGACGAGCGTTTAATAAATACGCATCTTTATTGAAACGAAAATTTTGTATATAAATCTATAAAAATTAAATATTTGAAAACGTCTGTCACATAATTCGTACTTCTATTTTCATACCCGTGGTCACTTAGGGAGAGTATATTTGTCTTAAAATTATTTTTTTAATTCGTTCATCATTTTGGTTTTTTAAAAAACACTCGTACCACACAAAAATATGTTTTTATTTACAATTTTTTGACGTTTCCTTTTGTCATTCTTCGTTATTGTTTACTTTGTGGTGACAGTGTTGCCCAATTTTCGATTTAGTTTGCGAATGCGTTTGCGTGAGCGATACAGAGTACCAAATTGAACTCTTAACGCATTTAGCTTTCGCATCGCACTTGCTTTCGCAACGCAATACAGAGTAACCCCCCAAAGGTTTTTAAAGCCACGTCTACGTTTGGTATTCCTGCAAAATGAATACGACTATGCAGGATAACTTTAACTGACACAAGACCAGTAATTAAAGTCGGAAAGGATATCTCGGAGTCCTTCAATACCGAACGAGCATTCAGACAAGGTGACAGCTTGTCGTGTGACCTTTTTAACATCCTGCTGGATGAATTCATACGAGATGTAAATGTGAAGAGAAATGACACTCTGTACACCAAACAGAATAAATATCAAGTGGAAGACAACATCTCGGTACATCTTCTTTCGAATTGGATGAGCTGCTCACCAGACGCGCCTTGAAATCTTTTTAAAGCTCGGCTTCTGGGACAAACGTTTTGTTAAAAGACAAGGATAAGCACATATAAGATACTCTCCATTATTCGGTATTTTGGCTGTTTGGTTTTCGAATTACTACACTCCAGGGGTAACAAATCTCCCTCCAAAAACTATCGATATCGTTCAACACGTATGGACACGTTTTTTAACCGAATGTACCCTCATTAAAGTTTTCAGATTCTCATGGTGTTTTAAATGTTTATATTTTTGGAGAAAGTCTATATGTGAAGGTAGCGGTCCATTTTCAGTTTTTTGAATAGCGCAGCCGCATTTTTGCATTGTAGTGTCCCATAGAATGGTCCTGCCCTATTTTCGTTATTGCTATGTTTTTTTATCGAATTTTTTCATCGAAGTGGCTATAATTTGGAATATTGGATTCCTAGTGAATACGAAACGTATTCCAAGTATTATATTATTCTGGTTAATATTGTGAAATAGTCACCAAATAAACGTCCGCTATAATTTCATAATTCCATAATAGTCAGTATGTTGATGTCCCTACCCCAGTTTTCCAACCTGAGTGTCTCCAACTCGGAACATGAACAATTTATAAGCCCCATATAAATGTTCCTACCAATTTAAGGAATTCTGAAAGCACACCACGTCGTTGACTTTGAATGCTCACATGATCGATTATTGGTTTGTGTCGAGCTCATACGTGTAGATACTGATAAATCGATGCTAAAAGTGTAAGCACCTTAAAATTCTATTGCGATAATAGCTTATTAAAACTCCATTCATTTTTCCCATCAAAAATAAACCACAATATTTTTATACATTCGTTCAACAAAAGTATCCATTATATACCACCACCATCCCCATATCATCGTGTCGTTTAGCATTTCAAATAAAAACAGAAAAACAACTTATTAACATTTGCCTTGGCCGAAATTTAACTACATAACAGGTTTGCCATTTTCATCTTTATGCCATAAAATCTCTTCAATTTATCCGCTTGCATTTGCCCAAACGAATGGAAGAGCGACGACGACGACGCATCAGAAATGAAACTACTCAAGAAACCACTCAGCTGCCATAATGCGATTTTAAAATCGTATTTAAATGGACCATATTTAAATATCATTTTTGCCACTCGACGACATGGCCCCCCCGAAACGGACATCTTTTAATGTGTCTTTGAGTGCTTACGGCCAGCTCAAGGAGCAGAGGAGCTGCTCAGCCAATGGAATACAATTGCAGCGAACAAAGATGAACACAAACTGAAGGATCAACAAAGGATAGACAAACAGAGGGACGTGCGGACAGACGGGCGAACGGAAACGGACAAAAAGAAATTCAATATTAAAAGAAAATTAAAACAACATTGAAATGCATTTAACATTTTTGCATAATTTACGTTAAGAGACAGAGTGCGAGTCAAAGTTGTTGTTTTTCTGTCATTCCTTGCCGTGCATTTCTGGCAATTGATGAAGAGACAGCCCAAAAAACTGTTCAACACTCAGTTGCGGCATGGCCAAAAGGACATTTGCAAAGATACCTCCAGCAAACGGAAAACGACACTCAGCCGAACAAAAGACAAAACAGAAATCTCTTTCTTTTGCATATAAATTGTAACATCAAGAGGTGAATGAAAGTAAATGTTTTCACAAACCAAAGCAGCTGGCACAAAAACATTGAGAAGAAGCTATTCCAAAAATGAAAAAAAACTCACAAAACTTACAAAAAGACAACAACACTTACTTTGCCAACAAAGTGGAAAATCCTTTAAAATAACAACAATTTAATGCTACCTTGCATTAATGGTGACCAGAGCGAAAGGTTTTTTCTTTTTCGTTATTTTTGTCGACAGATTGCAGCAACTATTCAAATAATCTTCTTTGAAAATGCATTGTGTTGATGAGATGAGGGTGAGGTGGAGTTGTGGGGTGGGGTGTCTAAGGTTAATTCTACAAAATGAATAAAATTAGAGATAGATTTGAATTTGTCTGTGTTGTATGGAATAGTCTAATGGTGTGGGGGTAGGATTTACAAGGATAGAAATTTTACATAGGATGAATCCCATAAAGGGAAGTTATATCAGAATCGGTAGGAAATGTCTGGGAAATACAGACATACGCGTTAAAACTTTTAAATATTTACCAATAATACATTTTTATACCCTTCACCACACTGTGGTACAGGGTATTATGTCTTTGTGCATATGTTTGTAACAGGCAAAAGGAAACGAGATAGACACATGGTTCCTTTTGAGAATATGCATAGAATCACTTTCTGAGTCGATTTACGCATGTCCGTCTGTCCGTCCGTCCGTCCGTCCGTCTGTCCGTCTGTCCGTCTGTCCGTCCATGTATTTTTGTGAACAAAGTACAGGTCGCATTTATGATCCGATTTGGATGAAACTTGGCATAGGTCACTTATTTGGCCCAAGGACGAACCCTATTGAAATTGGGAAAAATCGGTTCAGATTTAGATATAGCTCCCATATATATTTTCGTCCGATTTAATGTAAACGGTCCCTATATATCTTTCGATTTGCACGAAATTTAGTACAGCCTAATCATTTAGGTCTAGAATGATGCCTGCCAAATTTCGTGAAAATCGGTTCAGATTTAGATATAGCTCCCATATATAGTTTCGTCCGATTTCATGTAAATGGTGCCCCAAAGTCCCTATATATGCTTCGATTTGCACAAAATATGGCATAACGTACTGAATTAAGCCTAGAGTGATGTCTGCCAAGTTTCAAGAAAATCGGTCCAGATTTAGATATAGCTCCCATATATAGTTTCGTCCGATTTCATGTAAATGGTGCCCCAAAGTCCCTATATATGCTTCGATTTGCACAAAATATGGCATAACGTACTGAATTAAGCCTAGAGTGATGTCTGCCAAGTTTCAAGAAAATCGGTCCAGATTTAGATATAGCTCCCATATATAGTTTCGTCCGATTTCATGTAAATGGTGCCCCAAAGTCCCTATATATCTTTCGATTTGCACGAAATTTGGCATAACGTACTGAATTGAGCCTAGAATGATGCCTGCCAAGTTTCGTGAAAATCGGTCCAGATTTAGATATAGCTCCCATATATAGTTTCGTCCGATTTCATGTAAATGGTGCACCTAAGTCCCTATATATCTTTCGATTTGCACGAAATTTGGCAAAACGTACTGAATTAAGCCTAGAGTGATGTCTGCCAAGTTTCAAGAAAATCGGTCCAGATTTAGATATTGCTCCCATATATAGTTTTGACCGATTTCATGTAAATGTTGCCCCAAAGTCCCTATATATCTTTCGATTTGCACGAAATTCGGCATAACGTACTGAATTGAGCCTAGAATGATGCCTGCCAAGTTTCGTGAAAATCGGTCCAGATTTAGATATAGCTCCCATATATAGTTTCGTCCGATTTCATGTAAATGGTGCCCCAAAGTCCCTATATATCCTTCGATTTGCACGAAATTTGGCATAACGTACTGAATTGAGCCTAGAGTGATGTCTGCCTTATAGATTGATTTTAAGTAATTTACGCACCAAGGAACCAATAGGAACAAAACGTTCTAAAATTAGTATAAGTGTGTAAGTAGTATAAGTGTGAGAAGTGTGTTTGAAATCGCTTAATATTTGGATAGAGCTTCCATATATATTTTCGCCCGATTTCAAGTAAATTGGGCATCAAACTCCTCATGTTAGTCAGATTGACATCAAATTTTGCACAACGTACAAAACTGAGCATAGAACTACGTAGTTGCATTTTCTAAAAGTACAGGCATAGCCAAACGGATGACCTATTTATATTTGTTTGAAGTCGATTTACATACTTTATGGACAGATCTAGGTAGATTCACATTTAGATAAATATAACATATTATATTTCATCCAATTTCATGTTAATAGTCCTGTTTAATATACCCATAGTGGTGAAGGGTATCATATAGTCGGCCCCGTCCGACTTTACTACTTTCCTTACTGGTTTTGCATTGCAAAATACTGTTCCCCTGCAAAATCTGCTAGAATATACTGATGTCAGAATTTTTGCAATTTTTTACTAGAAACTGAATCCCGTGCCTTCAAACGACTATTATACAAAATTATACGTTTTAAGTAGTTTTTATATCCTTCATCATGAGCTGTAGCATATATTAAATTAGTCATTCCGTTTGCAACATTTCGAAATATTTGTCGGACACAAATAAAGTTTACACATATCATATCTGCAAAAAAAATACCGGCCTTCGAAATCGAATCGTTCTTTTAGACTAATTCCCACCTTTTGAATTTGTATTTCAAATATTTACTTATTTTATGAATTATGTATTTTCCATATTTAAGCGTGAACTTCCGAATTCGTGATCAGAATAAAATTTAGCCATGTCCGTTTATCTGGCTGCTGAAATCACGAACATTGCACCCATGCTTAGAAAGTTTTGGTATTGGAAATATTGTATATCGGACTCCATTTTGGTATAGCTACACTTTAAAGGTAAGACCTTTTCAAAATTTTGTGGGTTTGAATGTATTTTTCTATCGAAGAGGCAGCAATCTGGTATTCCGTGGGTAAATCCAAGTTTTGTGATATCCCCTTTTATAAAGACGTCCTATATTCGGAATTATTAAACTTTTAGCCACATTTTCCACCAAAGAATTTGTAATACTGCATGATGCCACAGTTTGCCCACCAAACTTCTTGCAATTTGGTATTTCGAGTTCTTCGAGGACGAAAAAATCGTTGCAGATGTAGATTGTGTTCCGATATAGCTTCCGTTTAAAGGAAGATCCTCCCCATTTGCAGCGTTTTGAATTTTTTAACCGCATTTACCGCCGAAGTCGTTGAAATTTTACATTTCAGATTGCTGGTAATTGCAGAATATCTTTCCATCTAATTTTCATTATTGAATTTTCTAGTTTCATGTCCCAGTTTTCCTGTATCATTGTCATTCGGTTTGCTACACCTCGAAATATTCACAAGATACCCCATAAAGTATATATTTTCTTAATCGGAATAAAATTAAATATTAATTTTTCCCGGCTATGCAGGATAACTTTAAGAGGCACAAGGTCAGCAGTTAAAGTTGAAAATGACCTATCGGAGCCCTTCAATACCGAACGAGGATTCAGACAAGGTGACAGTTTGTCGTGTGATCTTTGTAACATCCTGCTGGAAAAGGTCATACGAGACGCAAAGGTGAACAGAAATGGCATTCTGTACACCAAACAACACATGTTACTCTCCTACGCCGATGACATCGATATAATGGGTCGAACATTGCGAGCGGTAACAGCCACCTTTGAACAAATTGAAAAGGACTCAGCCAAAGTGGGTCTGGCAGTAAACGGCGAGAAGACCAAGCTGATGGTATCAACGTGCAAGACGTCCAGTAGACTCGGACCAACTGTGGGACTTGCGAACTACAGCTTCAAGGTAGTTAAAGACTTTATATACCTTGGTACCGCCATGAATAAAACGAATGACATCAGTTTTGAAATTCGGAGAAGGATTTTGATGGCCAACAAATGCTACTATGGTCTAAGTAAGCAGTTTAGAAACAAGGTCACCTCCCGCCCGATACTTGCGCAAGCAGATGAGGCAGCTGGTGTTGTTTGAGAGAAAAATTCTCCGAAAGATCTACGGGCCGATCTGCGTCGACGGTGAATATCGGCGTCGAATGAACAACGAGCTTTGCAATTTATACGCGGACTACGGTGGCTAGACCATGTTGTGCGGATGAATGAAAATTCCCCAGCTCAAAAGGCATATAAAAACGAGCCTACTGATGGTTCCCGTAGAAGGGGATGGCCACGAATTAGATGGAAAAACCTTCTACTTGGTTTTTCCATCTAATTCGTGGCCATCCCGTTCAACAACATCTTGGAACGTGGTCTTCCAAATTGGTGGACTTGCGCACAAGACCGACGCGCTTGGAAATCTTTTTTAAGCTCGGCTTACGGAACAACCGTTCTGTAACAAGCCAGCTAAGTAAGGAATTAATTTTTCCCGCTGTTGGTCTGTCAGAAACACCATAAGGCGTGGATTTTTAAAGAATAATTTTGGGATAAATCGAAAGGCTATAATGGGTGGATTTTTAAAGAATGTTTTTTGAAATAAATCGAAAGGCCATAAAGCGTGGAATTTTAAATATTTTAAGGAATAAATAAGGCCTTGATTTTTAAATATTTTAAGGAATAAATCGAAATACCATAACGCGTGGATGTTTAAATATTTTATGGAATAAATCGAAAGACCATAAGGCGTCGATTTCTAAATGATATATATATATATATATATATATTTTTTTTTTTTTTGAATAAATCGAAAGGCCAAGGGGCGTCGATTTTTAAAAGCGCATATGTTTATAACTGGCAAAAGGAAACGAGATGGACACCTGGTTCCTTTTGAGAATATGCATAGAATCACTTTCTAAGCCGACTTATAAATGTCCGTCCGTCTATTTGACAATGCTAAATTGTAAACTAAGTACAGGCCGCATGTATGATTTGGATTATGATATCAATTGGATGAACTTTTGCATAGGACACTTTATCGGACGAACCCTATTGAAATTGGGAAAAATCGGTTCAGATTAAGATACAGTCCCCATATATATTTTTGTCAGATTTCATATTAATGGAATCAAAGCTCCTATATTTCTTTTGATTTGCACTAAATTGGGTATAGTGTACTGAATTTAGTCTAGAATGATATGTGCTAAGTTTCATAAAAATCAGTTCTGATTTAGATATATTTCCCATATATATAGTTTCTTCCGATTGATTGTAAATTGTGCACCAAAGTGTCTCGATGTTATACATTTTGCACGAAATTTGGCACAGCGTACTGAATTGAGTCTAGAATCATGTGTTCTAAGTTTCGTGAAAACCGGTTCAATTATAGATATAGGTCCCATATATATTTTCTTCCGATTTTATGGAAATTGTACACTTAAGACCCAAAGTTTGGCACACAATCTTTTAAAATATACTGAAGTTAATATAAATTAATCTCTGACAAGCTTCGTGGAAATCTGTTCAGATTGAGATATAGCTCCGATGTATATTTTCGTGCGATTGTAGGTAAACGGTGCACAAAACTCCTAATGTTTGACCGATTGACACGAAATTTTGTACAACGTATCAAATTGATTAGAGATGGCGTTATTGCGTTTTGTTGAAATTGGTGCAGATGCAGACATAGCTTCCACCGACCGACTTTCGACCGCCTTCTTGTTATTGATTGAGATTATATTTTGAAAAGTGTCCTATTGTACCCAAACGACTCTAAATCAGGCCGAATGATATGCAATTTAGCATTTGTATATGAATTGATGTTAGTCGGTTCACATACTTCAGTTCGTTCAATTTCATTTCAATGTAGAATATAACCAATGTGGTGAAGGGTATCATATAGTCGACCCAGTCCGAATTTACTACTTTCCTTACTGGTTACTTGATGTCATTGGTTGCTAAGACAAGGCTGTACGTCGGGGTCATCCGGGTGTTGTGGGTCAAAAAGGCGCCGATTTCCGACGTTGTTTTAGAGCTCGCATTATCATGGTCACATTGATGATAGTTTTTCAAATCCCTCCGAATACTTTAGACCAACAAATTGTAGGATACCACTCAGATATTAACTCTTACTTATCTGAGTAAGTTGTTTCGCGAACAACTTGGAGTTCGTCTTAGACCGACCGCCATTATCCCATGGTCTTATTATTTATTTATTTTTTATTTTATTATTATTATTTTTTTTTGTAGCGTGCTTACGTGTAAAAAGTGTGACCGAACATTAATTTCCTAACTATAGGTAGTAATATAAAATAGGTTTTTTTAATTAACTTCTAGAGGGAGTTATTTTGAATTATTTTGGTTTATAATTTATGTTAGCTACCTACATTTCGTATACAATATCTACATGTCGCTACACCAAACCCTATAAGATGTGAATATATATTAGAATACATATATTCTTTTAATATTAAAATAAATAAATTCATTTTGTAAGATTTCACAACATTCAAATATTACACAGAAATAATCCTTTTTAATTGACTACTTGGCCATTTTTAAGCATTTTATTAAACAATACACAAAGCATGCTCTAATTTGAATTTGCACATTCAAATGGTTAACCTTCTTACATTCTTAATTGTTTTCATTATTTACCCACTCCAATTAAGTTGAGACGCTGGCGCTTTGCTGATTTCTTTTCTTGTTCGTCGTCGTTGTCTTCTTCTTCAGTTGTTGTTTTTTTGCCAACCGGATGATTTCCCTTTTTAAATTGCACTCGGTATTATTTGATTATATCTCATTTTCCTGTGATTTTATTTATCCAAAGAAGAATATTCTTTTGTTTTACAAACGAAAACTCAAGGTGGCTGGCAGGTGGGTTTGGCTACTTGGTTGCTACGTATTTTTGGATGGCTACAAAAAGGAGTACACGAACACAGGTGAATATTGTGTGTGTGTTCGTTTGTATGTTAAGAATGTAATTGTACCGAATACAGGTTATCCAAATAAGACCAACAGCAGCAAAGAATATTAGGAACAGAAAATCACACAAAACAGAAACATCGTACAAAGAGAAAGGGTAAAGTAGCTTAATGGATGGGGGCCTATCACCTTTACTAATGCAGAAAACTTGGAAGGGTGGGGGCTGGGAGCCTTTTAACATCATGCTAATTAGAAGACAAAATTTTTTTCTATTTGAGTTTTGGAAAGAAATTACGGTAAATCGTTTGCTATTCGTTTATTTTTGTGTGTCTGCTATTCTCTTTTTTTCAAAGGAAACGGAAAATGTTAAGCCATTTGAACAAAAAACAGAAATGATTTTAATTTGTGTTGTTTCTCTATAAACATTTGGCAATTGGTATTAAGAGCAAATGCAAATTTAGTTTATGAACCAATTGCCACTTATATATGGTCTAAAGATCAGAGCATACTATCTCGATTGTTGAAAATTAAAAAAAAAAAAAACGGACTTAATACGAAGGATTAGATACAATTAAAAAGGGGTTTGCGTTTGTAGACTATAAGAGGGGATTTTTTTTAAACCTATTTTTTGATATAGGTTTCTTCTATATTTTCGTCCGATTTTTAGCAAATGGTGCAGCAGAGAATCAAATTTAGGGCGATTGTCACAAAATTTAGCACAACGCATTTATGTTATGATAGCCATACTTAATATACCGTCCATACTATGATGGATATACCCGGTTATTAATTTAGTCTAATTTCATGTCAATGGTCTTTCAAAAATGTGATGTTTGTTAGGATGCATCTCTTGAATATATCCTTACTGGTTTATTAATAACCTTTTTTAGTTATCGCATTTGTTCCGATTTAGGTATATTTTGTAATCTTCATACCTTCAGAAAATATAGAGATAGAAAACTAGAACTTCAAATTCCAGAATGAACTACATCGGTCCGCATTTAGGTATAGCCCCCATATAATGATACCTACGGTATTCTTATACCCTCCACCATAGTATGGAGGGTATATTAATTTTGTTTTTCCGTTTGTACCTCATCGAAATAATCATTTCCGACCCTATATAGTTTATATATATTTATGATCAGCGTAAAATTCTATGACGATATAGCCATGTCCGGCTGTCTGTCTGTTGTAGTCACTCTAGCGTCAAAACGAATTGAGATAGATCGCCAAAATTTTGCATAGATTCGTCTTTTGTCTGCAGGCAGGCCAAGTTCGAAGATGGGCTTTATCGGTCCACGTTTAGGCATAGCTCCCATATAAGGGTACCTCCCAATTTTCGGTATTTTGAGGTTCTTGAGCGAGTTTTTCAACTGAATTCGCTGAAATTTGGTGCATTGAGTTCTTATTGGGTAGCAAATCTCTCCACTAAAAATTATATATATGGGTCCATATTTTCGGATAGCCCCCATATAAGGGTATCCCTTATTTTTGAGGTATGTTAGGGGTTTTGATCGCACTTTTCGACCGAATTTGCTGAAATTCGGTACTTTGAGTTCTTATTGGGTAGCAAAATTTTTTCGGGTAGCCCCAATTTAGGGTACCCCCCAATTTTCGGTATTTTAGGGTTCTTGAGCGCGGTTTTCAACCGAATTCGTTGAAATTTGGTACATGGGGTTCTTATTGGGCACCAAATTTCCCCACTAAAAATAAATATAGGCCCACTTTTTCTGGTAGCCTCCATATAAGAGTACCTCCCAATTTCCAGTTTTAGAGGGGTTTTGACCGGATTTTTCCACCGAATTGGCTGTAATTTAGTAATTTGAGTTCTTATTGGGTAGCAAATCCCTCCACAAAAAATTATGAATATAGGTAAATTTTTTCGGGTAGCCCCCATATAAGGGTACCCCCAATTTTCGATATTTTGAGGTTCTTGAGGGCGTTTTTCAATCGAATTCACTGAAATTTGGTATTTTGTAGTCGTATATGGTAACACACCTCCCCACCAAAAATTTTTAATATTCACATATTTTTAGCGGTAGTCCCCATATAGCCCCATTTATACCCTTCACCACACTGTGGTACAGGGTATTATGTCTTTGTGCATATGTTTGTAACAGGCAAAAATAATCGAGATAGACCCATGGTTCCTTTTGAGAATATGCATAGAATCACTTTCTGAGTCGATTTACGCATGTCCGTCTGTTCCGTCCGTCCGTCCGTCCGTCCGTCCGTCCGTCTGTCCATGTTAAATTGTAAACAAAGTACAGGTCGCATTTATGATCCGAATTGGATGAAATTTGGCATAGGTCACTTATTTGGCCCAAGGACGAACCCTATTGAAATTGGGAAAAATCGGCTCAGATTTAGATATAGCTCCCATATATATATTTAACCGATTTAATGTAAACAGTCCCTATATAACTTTCGATTTGCACGAAATTTAGTACAGCCTAATCATTTAGGTCTAGAATGATGTCTGCCAAGTTTCGTGAAAATCGGTCCAGATTTAGATATAGCTCCCATATATAGTTTCGTCCGATTTCATGTAAATGGTGCCCCAAAGTCTCTATATATCTTTCGATTTGCACGAAATTTGGCATAACGTACTGAATTGAGTCTAGAATGGTGTCTGCCCAGTTTCAAGAAAATCGGTCCAGATTTAGATATAGCTCCCATATATAGTTTCGTCCGATTTCATGTAAATGGTGCCCCAAAGTCCCTATATATCCTTCGATTTGCACGAAATTTGGCATAACGTACTTAATTGGGCGTAGAATGATGTCTGCCAAGTTTCATGAAAATCGGTCCCGATTTAGATATAGCTCACATATATAGTTTCGTCCGATTTAATGTAAATGGGGCCCCAAAGTCCCTATATATCTTTCGATTAGCACGAAATTTGGTACAGCCTAATCATTTAGGTCTAGAATGATGTCTGCCAAGCTCCGTGAAAATCGGTCAAGATTTAGATATAGCTACCATATATAGTTTCGTCCGATTTCATGTAAATTGTGACCAAAATCCATATATATCTTTCGATTTGCACGAAATTTGGCATAACGTACTGAATTGAGCCTAGAGTTATGTCTGTCAAGTTTCGTGAAAATCAGTCCAGATTTAGATATAGCTCCCATATATAGTTTCGTCCGATTTCATGTAAATGGTGCCCCAAAGTCTCTATATATCTTTCGATTTGCACGAAATTTGGCATAACGTACTGAATTGAGTCTAGAATGGTGTCTGCCCAGTTTCAAGAAAATCGGTCCAGATTTAGATATAGCTCCCATATATAGTTTCGTCCGATTTCATGTAAATGGTGCCCCAAAGTCCCTATATATCCTTCGATTTGCACGAAATTTGGCATAACGTACTTAATTGGGCGTAGAATGATGTCTGCCAAGTTTCATGAAAATCGGTCCCGATTTAGATATAGCTCACATATATAGTTTCGTCCGATTTAATGTAAATGGGGCCCCAAAGTCCCTATATATCTTTCGATTAGCACGAAATTTGGTACAGCCTAATCATTTAGGTCTAGAATGATGTCTGCCAAGCTCCGTGAAAATCGGTCAAGATTTAGATATAGCTACCATATATAGTTTCGTCCGATTTCATGTAAATTGTGACCAAAATCCATATATATCTTTCGATTTGCACGAAATTTGGCATAACGTACTGAATTGAGCCTAGAGTTATGTCTGTCAAGTTTCGTGAGAATCAGTCCAGATTTAGATATAGCTCCCATATATAGTTTCGTCCGATTTCATGTAAATTGTGCACCAACATCCATATATATCTTTCGATTTGCCCGAAATTTTGCACAACGTACTGAATTGAGCCTAGAGTGATGTCTGCCAAGTTTCGATAAAATCGGTCCATATTTCTATATAGCTCCCACATATAGTTTCGTCCGATTTCATGTAAATGGTTCACCAAAGTCGCTATATATCTTTCGATTTGCACGAAATTTGGCATAACGTACTGAATTGAGCCTAGAGTGATGTCTGCCTTGTTTCTTGAAAATCGGTCCAGATTTAGATATAGCTCCATTTTATTATAGATTGATTTTATGTAATTGACGCACCAAGGAACCAATAGGAACAAAACGTTCTAAAGTTAGTATAACCTAACCTGTGACAAGTTTGTTTGAAATCGCTTAATATGTGGATATAGCTTACATATATTTTTTCGCCCGATATCAAGCAAATTGGGCATCATACTCCTCATGTTAGTCAGATTGACATCAAATTTTGCACAACGTACAAAATTGAGCATAGAATTACGTAGTTGCGTTTTCTAGAAGTACAGACATAGTCAACCGGATGACCTATTTATATTTGTTTGAAGTCGATTTACACACTTTATGGACAAATCTAGGTAGATTCACATTTAGATAAATATCACATATTTTATTTCATCCAATTTCTTGTTAATAGTCCTGTTTAATGTACCCATAGTGGTGAAGGGTATCCTAGAGTCGGCCCCGTCCGACTTTACTACTTTCCTTACTGGTTTTGATATTTCTTAGCCATACTCGATCCCTTGCGGACTTGTTTTATATTAAAATAGTTATATGATTTATTCCGTGTGTTGCGGTTGGGTAGTCGTTGCGGGGAATAGTCAATTTTTGCCCTACATTGTTGTAAGCATTATGCCTTTTAAAGATATTGTGATAAAAAAAACTCAAACATGACTATAATGAAGTATATCGGCAGACATTTAAGCATATCCTCAATATAGTGATACCATTTAAAGGAAAGAATTGAGATAAACAATTAAAATATTGGGTTCAAAATTGGCATATACCGGTCTTTAATTAGGCATAGCCCTCATATAATGATATCCCCAAATATTCAGTAGTTTGAGGATTTTATACTCTACATTGCGTTATCAGTATCAGTCCACTTTTTGGATCTTACAGATTTTAGGAAAAATACCTGATACCAGAGTGTGGTGAAGGGTATACTAATGAGTCACAGTGTTTAAAGGAACAAGAATAACGATTTTAGTTCATGTGATGCCAAAAATATCAATCTATACGTGCCATAATGAAAATTCATTTAGATCATGCAAAAATGTTTCATAGTAGATAATGTCGGAATATGTAAATATAATATTTAAATACAACCCCCACATTCAAGTAAATCCATCATCCTTTTGGTAACATTGTCAACTTCTACGGTATATACGTACGTGTTTTTGGTCCACTTGCTCCATAAATATTTACCAATCGTTGCTAAAACCAATAGGGCTTATCTTGGGTTAGAACAGAAAGTTCATGCAAAATTTTATGACGAATGGTTCATAATTGCAGCCTGTACTTTGACACGTCTCTGCTAGCCAAAATATAGTCCGAACACTAAATGGTGGGTCTAGAAATAATATTTCATGGCATTATATACTGTTGGGGCCGTACATACCTATAAAACCCTAACAACTTATTTGTGTTGGTTATAAAACAATTTTTTATTTCCTTCCGTTCTTTACTGACTTACAGCTCATTAGCTATATCCACTTCTCATTTTTCAAACATATTGTGACCTTGTGACCAAATCCCTATTTCTAATGTAATTCTTTTAACAAAACATACAATATTCCATTATCTCATTACCGAATTTCAAATATTTTCATTAGACTCTGCCATTTCGCCAGAAAGTAATTCAAAGTAAAATTCTAATTTCCAATGAAACTATTTAGTATAGCAGCAGTAACAGTAGCATCAGGAACAACAACTTGCGAAATCCCCAAGAAAAATCTCCATTTTACAAAATGAATCACAATGAAATTGTATTAAGAAAAGCAAGCATAAAACGCAGCAAGAAAATACAATGACACAAAGAAGCACTACAGAAAGGAAGTAATTTGCAATTTAATTACAACGAAATGGGCAATAGAAAAGAAATTAATTGTCCACGAAATGCAATTATGCCATTTCAAGAAATGAATAACACAAAAAAAAAAAAACACAACTCGAAACTGAAATTGAAAAATGAAATAGAAACAGAAACGTCGGCGAAGAAACGTTCACTGCGCTAAACTTGACTGCACAGTCATGACTACGGATTGAATTCTAAACTAAACGGTCAACAACAGAAGCTGCAGCTGCCTTAGTAGCACTCACCTTTTTACTGGAAAAACGTTCATCATCAAACATCTGCACTACACAAGTTGTAAAGTAACACGCCTTTCCTGGAATTACAAAGAAAAAGTGAGAAAAAACTGAATTATAGCAAATATTGGTATGAAAGAGCAACGGAAAAAAGTGACAAAGTCAACAGACAACTACAAGTTAGCAATTGTAACGAAAAAAAAGAAAAAAACATACAATTTACTTTTGCTAGAAAATCGCTTAACTAACTTAAGGAGGATGGTGTGGACATGTTAGGGGAATGTTTTCTCGAAATTTATTTCCTTGTGAAAAAGGCCAGTAATGAAAGTTGGAGCTTACCATGTAATAACCTACACAGCTTCCACTGTACTACTACTTTTTCGGATGACATACAGATAAGCTGTATTATCAAGGTTCTACCTCATTTTCGTAATTTTGAAGGTTTTAGCCACATTCGCCCTAGGAGTGCTGTAATTAGACACTCCGGGTTCTTGTAGAGTGAAACACATTTATGTCGACAATTTTTAAACCCTACTCAAAAAATTCAGCGTGAGCCCGGCTGAGATTGATGTCCGGCGCCAGCGTTCTTATCTTCCTAAGGTTGCACAATATGCAGTTGCATACCATTGAAGAAAAATATTGTAGTCTGTATGGAAAAAAAGTCCGTCACTACAAGAAAAATCTGCTCTGAAAAGGAATGTTCTGGTGTGATGCCAAATGTCCGAACATTGACACGGTTGAATTTAATTCGTTGATGCAATTTCGCAACAATAGTCGACAACTTATCAAGTAAAGACATTTGTAAGCCACATTGGCCAATATGCCTGATGAGCCGCTAAACCAACGGCGAAACGCGTCGCATAGTGGTGGGAATGTAGTATCTCTCTGGATTTCCTTTTCATTGCAACTCCGATCATGTAGATCATGTCGAAAGAGAAATTGATAAAAAAAATTTACATGAATGATCCTTCGTCCTAAAAAGGCATAAAAACAAAACCTACACAACTATGTTGTCAGGAAATTATAGCTTTGTGAGGTCCCAAGAATTTGTAATGCCTATTGCTCCTAGACACACCGATCGTCATATCTCGAGTTGCTGAGTCGATGTAGATATGTGTGTCTACAACTTTGGCATGTTGCACGGGTTCTGGCCAAAGAAGATCCCTATTTTTGTACCAAAACAATTATGACCCGAATAACACAACATTTTTTCACAGAGAAAGGGGTCTGACCATAGTATAAGCATAAATGGTTTGTTGAAGATCCGTTAATACTTAGTAGTGGTTCAATTTGACCCAGACTTGTGCCATATATATTTGCTTCTGAAGGGCATATGTAGATCCGAGAAGTTGATTGAATTTATATCCATTTTATTGTTCTATCTTCTCGGATATGGAAGTTTTATTTAAATACTTATAGGTGTCTACGTATTCCGATATTGTTTAGTACTACCACACTAGAGGGCGTAAATGTAGCGCTGATGGTTGGGAAATTTGTCATGAGGTTGCGGTTATGGTCGAGTATGACGCCTATAATTTTCGATAATGATCAGATAATATTTCAGAGATGAAGTGGACTGAAAATTTTATAATTGTCCGATTATCTAGTCGATCTATACTTCACAATTAAAAGCCGAACATCACAAATTTCCCAAGGGGAAGGCGATATAAACAACTAATTGAATGGTTGTCATGAACAGTAAATATTCAGTGGATTTAATGATTCCAAACTATTTTGTATAAAATAACATAATTTGAACCTTATGGAGTAATTTTGTAATACGGGAAAACATTATTGTAATCGATCAAAGGAATAGATCTAGGTCTATACTTCTTCTCTGAAAGAATTTGGCACTTCTAAAGAAGGAGCCGAGTTTTTTAGACCTTTTATAGGAAAACATGTAAAAACCGGCCGAATTTTTAATACCCTCCTCCTCCTTTATCAAAATATATAAAAATAGGAGAAAATTCATGTTATGATAGGACCTATAACATACCGAAAAATACGTGAGAAAATATGATTAAAATTCTCAAAATGTCTAATAGTCCTAAAAATACCAAGTATTGGAGAGTACCGTTGTATGGTGGCTACCCTTGGGTCAATATTAACAATTTCTGGTACAGAGATGTGATATACCATGAGATCCCAAAATCACTAGAATGCCGAGTACTGGGGGTACCGTTACATGTGATATCCTGAAATTACGGTCAATATTATAAATGTTTTATTACTGATGTGTTATTCAATGAGAACCCAAAATTCCAAAATACAGCTAAACTGGAAACCCTCTCTAAAATCCCCAAAATACCGAGTATTGGAGGGTACCGTTATATGGAACCTACACCAAAACCTGGGCCGATATATGCCTTTTGCAATACCAAACATCATAGGAGAGCAAAAAATGTATGTGCACATTTCCAGAGCTCTATCTTAAATATTGCAATTTCTATAGTGATTTCAGTCTCTATCGTGATTGCAAGACATACCTGTAGAAGAAGACCTACACGAAACTGATGGCTTCCACTCTTTAAAAGGAGGAGTTGATGTCTTCACCTCTATTGTAGAAAAATTTTTAGCCTTTGGAACATACTGAGCTCCTTAAAAATCCTATTACAACAAGTTGAGTTCTTGTGACTTTTTGTAGAAGAAAAAAATGAACTTTTTAATTATGGAAGTTAAATCTAAAACATGTTTCAAATATAACAAATTTGGATGGAGGTAGCATTCGACGAGAGCGGTTCTGACAACTTTAAACCCATGTTTCTCGGTGTTTCTACGACTGATCTATGTAAATAGTCCAAAACTATTAATCCATTAAACTCTCTATTCTATACATATCTATGGTTTTAAGTTAAAATAAATTATATTAGGAATATCTTTTTTGGTTTGTAGTTGTAGTTTTTTGTGTTATTATATCATTGATTTTTCTCTCCCTATTAATCTACACCCCTCACCGATGACAAACGAAACAGCTCAGCAAGCGATGAAATGTACAAATACGAAATCAGTTAAAAACACATTTTTTACGTTATCGGAAGCATAGAAGGAGGAAAAGTAAAATGTTAAACATGTTACTGCATAATTGAGAATACATATTTGACATGAAAATCAGTTACAAATGAGCAACGAAACAAGTCCGCAAGGGATCGAGTATGGCTAAGAAATATCAAAACCAGTAAGGAAAGTAGTAAAGTCGGACGGGGCCGACTCTAGGATACCCTTCACCACTATGGGTACATTAAACAGGACTATTAACATGAAATTGGATGAAATAAAATATGTGATATTTATCTAAATGTGAATCTACCTAGATTTGTCCATAAAGTGTGTAAATCGACTTCAAACAAATATAAATAGGTCATCCGGTTGACTATGTCTGTACTTCTAGAAAACGCAACTACGTAATTCTATGCTCAATTTTGTACGTTGTGCAAAATTTGATGTCAATCTGACTAACATGAGGAGTATGATGCCCAATTTGCTTGATATCGGGCGAAAAAATATATGTAAGCTATATCCACATATTAAGCGATTTCAAACAAACTTGTCACAGGTTAGGTTATACTAACTTTAGAACGTTTTGTTCCTATTGGTTCCTTGGTGCGTCAATTACATAAAATCAATCTATAATAAAATGGAGCTATATCTAAATCTGGACCGATTTTCAAGAAACAAGGCAGACATCACTCTAGGCTCAATTCAGTACGTTATGCCAAATTTCGTGCAAATCGAAAGATATATAGCGACTTTGGTGAACCATTTACATGAAATCGGACGAAACTATATGTGGGAGCTATATAGAAATATGGACCGATTTTATCGAAACTTGGCAGACATCACTCTAGGCTCAATTCAGTACGTTGTGCAAAATTTCGGGCAAATCGAAAGATATATATGGATGTTGGTGCACAATTTACATGAAATCGGACGAAACTATATATGGGAGCTATATCTAAATCTGGACTGATTCTCACGAAACTTGACAGACATAACTCTAGGCTCAATTCAGTACGTTATGCCAAATTTCGTGCAAATCGAAAGATATATATGGATTTTGGTCACAATTTACATGAAATCGGACGAAACTATATATGGTAGCTATATCTAAATCTTGACCGATTTTCACGGAGCTTGGCAGACATCATTCTAGACCTAAATGATTAGGCTGTACCAAATTTCGTGCTAATCGAAAGATATATAGGGACTTTGGGGCCCCATTTACATTAAATCGGACGAAACTATATATGTGAGCTATATCTAAATCGGGACCGATTTTCATGAAACTTGGCAGACATCATTCTACGCCCAATTAAGTACGTTATGCCAAATTTCGTGCAAATCGAAGGATATATAGGGACTTTGGGGCACCATTTACATGAAATCGGACGAAACTATATATGGGAGCTATATCTAAATCTGGACCGATTTTCTTGAAACTGGGCAGACACCATTCTAGACTCAATTCAGTACGTTATGCCAAATTTCGTGCAAATCGAAAGATATATAGAGACTTTGGGGCACCATTTACATGAAATCGGACGAAACTATATATGGGAGCTATATCTAAATCTGGACTGATTTTCACGAAACTTGACAGACATAACTCTAGGCTCAATTCAGTACGTTATGCCAAATTTCGTGCAAATCGAAAGATATATATGGATTTTGGTCACAATTTACATGAAATCGGACGAAACTATATATGGTAGCTATATCTAAATCTTGACCGATTTTCACGGAGCTTGGCAGACATCATTCTAGACCTAAATGATTAGGCTGTACCAAATTTCGTGCTAATCGAAAGATATATAGGGACTTTGGGGCCCCATTTACATTAAATCGGACGAAACTATATATGTGAGCTATATCTAAATCGGGACCGATTTTCATGAAACTTGGCAGACATCATTCTACGCCCAATTAAGTACGTTATGCCAAATTTCGTGCAAATCGAAGGATATATAGGGACTTTGGGGCACCATTTACATGAAATCGGACGAAACTATATATGGGAGCTATATCTAAATCTGGACCGATTTTCTTGAAACTGGGCAGACACCATTCTAGACTCAATTCAGTACGTTATGCCAAATTTCGTGCAAATCGAAAGATATATAGAGACTTTGGGGCACCATTTACATGAAATCGGACGAAACTATATATGGGAGCTATATCTAAATCTGGACCGATTTTCACGAAACTTGGCAGACATCATTCTAGACCTAAATGATTAGGCTGTACTAAATTTCGTGCAAATCGAAAGTTATATAGGGACTGTTTACATTAAATCGGTTAAATATATATATGGGAGCTATATCTAAATCTGAGCCGATTTTTCCCAATTTCAATAGGGTTCGTCCTTGGGCCAAATAAGTGACCTATGCCAAATTTCATCCAATTCGGATCATAAATGCGACCTGTACTTTGTTTACAATTTAACATGGACAGACGGACGGACGGACGGACGGACGGACGGACGGACGGACGGACAGACGGACATGCGTAAATCGACTCAGAAAGTGATTCTATGCATATTCTCAAAAGGAACCATGGGTCTATCTCGATTATTTTTGCCTGTTACAAACATATGCACAAAGACATAATACCCTGTACCACAGTGTGGTGAAGGGTATAAAAAAAGAAATTGAGAAAAAAATTCAATTAGAAAATCTTAAGTACTTGGAAAATTGAACTGGAAATGGTTATTAGTTATTGGAGATTTGTAATATAGGACATGAGCTGGAAATTAGTGCAAAATAAATTTTCTAACGTATTCCCATAATTTGAAATGCATTTAAATTTATTTTTTTTTTAATCAGTCCTTTCCCGTGCCTCTAAGTAGTTAGCAAATTGAACGGTCCTATTAAAATCGAAAACGGAAAATATGCATGAAAACCGGAGACACATTCCAACCGAATTTCATCACAAAAAAGTAACACTTCCGTTGACATTTAAATTACCTGCAACGCTTGATGAACACTGTATTCGAAATAAATAAAAAAAGTATTGCCGCAGAAAAAAATGCGACACCCTCGGCAGAAACAAGATTTCATTGTCGCCAATAAATGACAACACCATTACAATACTTGGTGCATACAAGTTCTAAAGGGAAATTTGATGAGTGTGTACCAATGAAAACCCGGATTTTTTTGGGGATAGTATAAACTAAGGTTTTCAAGTTTTTCGTTCTTTACGAAAAAAAATGACCTCAAATGAATTGAGATCTTTGATTTTTATACCCTTCACCACACTGTGGTACAGGGTATTATGTCTTTGTGCATATGTTTGTAACAGGCAAAAATAATCGAGATAGACCCATGGTTCCTTTTGAGAATATGCATAGAATCACTTTCTGAGTCGATTTATGCATGTCCGTCCGTCAGTCTGTCCGTCTGTCCATGTTAAATTGTAAACAACGTACAGGTCGCATTTATGATCTGAATTGGATGAGATTTGACACAGGTCAATTATTTGGCCCAAGGACGAACCCTATTGAAATTGGGAAAAATCGGTTCAGATTTGGATATAGTTTCCATATGTATTTTCGTACCAAAGTCCCTATATATATTTCGATTTGCACGAAATTTGGCACGGCGTAATGTCATGTGTTAAGTTTACTGAAAATCGGTATAGATTTAGATATAGCTCCCATATATTTTTTCGTCCGATTTTATGTAAATGGTGTATCAAAGTCCGTATATATCTTTCGATTTGCACGAAATCAGGCATCTTTCGATTTGCATAAAATTTTACATAGCGTACAGAACTAAGTCTAGAATGATATGTGTTAGGTTTCGTGAAAATCGTTTAAGGTTTAGATATAGCTCCCATATATGTCCGTTCGATTTTATTTAAATGGTGCACCAAATACCCAATATTTGGCCGATTAAAACAATATTTTGTACAGCGAACTGAATTAGGTCAATTTTGATGTATACGATGTTTTATAGAAATATATTCTGATGTAGTTATAGCTCCCATATATAGTTTTGTTCGATTTTAACTAAATGGTGCATCAAACTCTCAAAGATGATCCGATTGATACAAAACTTTGCACAACGTGTTGAAATAGGTCCACATTGATGTATATGAAGTTTTGTGAAAATCGATTCAGATTTAGATAAAGCTCCCATTTATAGTTTCGTCCGATTTTTGGTAAATGGTGCACCAAAATCTTAAGGATTGTCCGATTAAAACAAAATTTTCACAATGTATTGAAATAGGTCCATATTGTTGTATACGAATTTTTGTGGAAATCTGTCCAGATTTATATATACCTCCTATATATAGTTGTGTTTGATTTTAACTAAATTGTTCATCAAACTCCCAATCATGGTTCGATTAATAGAAAATATTGCACAGCGTATTGACATATGGTCATTTTGATTTATACGAAGTTTTGTGGAAATCGGTTCAGATTTAAATATAACCACGGTTGCTCAATTAAGTCCAGATTTACATATAGCTCCACAAAGCTTACATATAGCTCCACAAAGCTCGCTTTTATACAAATGGTACAAAAAAAAAAAATCCGAAGGTATGTGTATGAGTTTTTATACCCTTCACCACACTGTGGTACAGGGTATTATGTCTTTGTACATATGTTTGTAACAGGCAAAAGGAAACGAGAAAGACACATGGTTCCTTTTGAGAATATGCATAGAATCACTTTCTTAGTCGATTTATGCATGTCCGTCCGTCTGTCTGTCTGTCCATGTTAAATTGTAAACAAAGTACAGGTCGCATTTATGATCCGAATTGGATGAAATTTGGCATAGGTCACTTATTCGGCCCAAGGACGAACCCTTTTGAAATTGGGAAAAATCGGTTCAGATTTAGATATAGCTCCCATATATATATTTAACCGATTTAATGTAAACGGCCCATATATATATTTCGATTTTCAAGAAATTTGGTACAGCCTAATCAGTTAGGTCTAGAATGATGTCTGCCAAGTTTCGTGAAAATCGGTCCAGATTTAGATATAGCTCCCATATATAGTTTCGTCCGATTTCATGTAAATGGTGCTCCAAAGTCCCTATATATCCTTCGATTTGCACGAAATTTGTTATAACGTACATAATTGAGCCTAGAATGATGTCTGCCAAGTTTCATGAAAATCGGTCCTGATTTAGATATAGCTCCCATATATAGTTTCGTCCGATTTCATGTAAATGGTGCACCAAAGTCCCTATATATCCTTCGATTTGCACGAAATTTAGCACTACGTACTGAATTGAGCCTAGAGTGATGTCTGCCAAGTTTCGAGAAAATCGGTCCAGATTTCTATATAGCTCCCACATATAGGTTCGTCTAGGTAGATTCACATTTAGATAAGTATTTCTAAATTCATGTTAATAGTCCTGTTGAAGATACCCATAGTGGTGAAGGGTATAATATAGTCGGCCCCGTCCGACTTTACTACTTTCCTTACTGGTTTTAATTGTTTTAAATATATATGTATACTACACATTTAGCTTCGCCCGATTTCATTTCAATGGTCCTCTAAATATTATATGTATGTTCTATCTACTGGATATGGTATATATTAGCATGTCTTCTTTGTATCCAAAGTGTTGAAGTGTAATTTATAATCGGCCCCATCCGACTATTGAGCTTTCCTTACTAGAAAAGAAAATGACCTCAGGTGATCGAGGGCCCTAAAAAGTTGTATTTGTATAAAAAATGGCTTCAGAAGAATATAAATTCATTATGAATATGATCTCAAATGATGTCTATAAAAACATGAAAAGCGAACTTTTGAACTTCTGTCAGTTGTAATGAGGTTTCAAAGCGCATCTTTGTGTTCCCTAGGACACACTGCTCTTTCCAGTGACCTTTTAGAGAAACTTCTTTTCAGTTAAAATAACATAGTGTCTTTGATTTGGCATTATGGTTTTTAAAGTTTATAAAACATATTTGCCGCAAATGTTCATATTTGGAAATATCTTTCATATAGACTTACATATCAAGCGATCCTAAAGGAATATTCCCAACGAAGTAACTGTAACATTGCGAGCGGTAACAGCCACCTTTGAACAAATTGAAAAGGAATCTGCCAAAGTGGGTCTGGCAGTAAACGGCGAGAAGACCCAACTGATTGTATTAACGCCCAAGACGTCCTGTCGACTCGGACCAATTGTGGAAGTTGAGAACTACAGCTTCGAGGTAGTTAAAGACTTTATATACCTTGGTACCGCCATAAATAAAACGAATGACATCAGTTTTGAAATTCGGAGAATGATTGTGATGGCCAACAGATATTACTATGGTCTAAGTAAGCAGTTTAGAAACAAGGCCACCTCCCGCCAGACCAAACTCACTACGGTGGCTAGGCCATGTTGTGCGGATGAATGAAAATGCCCCAGGCATATAAAAATGAGCCTACTGATGGTTCCCGTAGAAGGGGATGGCCACGAATTAGATGGAAAGACCAAGTAGAAAACAATATCTTGGAACGTGATCTGCCAAATTGGTGAACTTGCGCACAAGACCGACGCGCTTGAAAATCTTTTTTAAGCTCGGCTTATGGAACAACCGTTCTGTAACAAGCCATCTAAGTAAGTAAGTAACTGTAATTTGATTTTCCGGGTACTGGGTGCGTAAAATAATTCTTGGCAAAATGTTTTCCAAGTACTTCTATTTTTTGACAGGTTTTTCCGTATGATGAGGATCCTAGTCTAATTTTCCAACCATTTTTTTTTCTATCAATTGTAACATGCAATTAAAGTAATGGATGCAGTTATAGACCGATATTTTAGATAAATGTAACGGTTCCTGAATACCTCTTGAAACTCGGTTTTCATGGTTTCACTTATATACCCTACAAATAACGACAGCAACACAATTGTAAAATTCTAGCCATATTTTATATTCAAACTCTTTATTATTTTTTGGTTGTGTGTTTGGGTGTGTTTGTGAATTGTGTTAAGGGCTATGGCTGCCATGCCAGTGAGTGAGAGTATTGACAACAATGCCCTTGGTAATGGGGATGGTGTTGTCACTCTGTTGTTTTCGATTTCACCACAATCAGCAACAGCAGAGGCAACAACAACAACAATGAGTAACAATTTTTTGATTAATGTGTCTGCTACAAATTATAAATAGCAACATATGAATTGCAACAGAACAAATGTCATACGGCGACGAACTGTGGTCGTACAACTGCATATGAGTATTTTGTTGTATCTATGTGCGTAGCTATGTAGGAAAAATATTGACTACCATTGTGGTTTGGGCAAAAATATTAGAGTCAGAGTATGCTATTGTTAGTGTTTCCCTTTTTGAAATATTTTTTCCGAACATAACTAACATATCATTGATATAGGATAAGTTGTCTTATGTTACAAGATCGGTGAGGATATATAGAAGTCTTGAGGGACTTGACGGATCTTTTAACTGTATCTTAGGTGTATTTGGATTTGTGTATGAAAAATATAACAAAACATAGTCAACCGACCAAATTAAAATTTAGTCAAAAATTTTCGGTCGGGAATGACTGTATCGTAAAAAAAATGCAGCCATGAACTTGGACACTACTCTCAACATAGTATGAGAATGTTGAATTATGTTGCTAGAAAACAAACCGATATGGCGATGGTGGTGTCAATAAAAAAATGAATTGCCATAAAGCTAAAAAAAATTTTATAACTAATGCAACACTTTTCAACTTCCTGCTGCTTTAAATTGAATGATTTTTATGTTTCTTTTTTATGCACATATATTTATGTTCTGACTCTTGGCTGCAATACAATGGTCGTTCATTGCCGTAATTGCCTGGCTACTGTTATGTTCACTGTTCAGCTTGAGGTCTGTTATTGTCCTGACTCTTTACAACGGAGGAAGAGTTAATAAATGTTTACACAATTAGCGGTTTTTCGTATTAAACGTAATGCGAATTTTAATTTATAATTTTTACACGAGTATTGACATGTAGACATGTGTGTGTGTGAGTGTATGTTTGAATGGAAGCACAAAATTGATTTCATCGCTTGTTTTTTATTTTTTTGCTTAAATGTAGCAAATTAACGAAAAATAAATTAACAATTGTCATTTGAAAAGTTTTAAAATAAATGGTGGCGGGTTTGTATTAGAGTGTAATGTAAAACCTCAGAAAGAAGCAAACTGAATGGATTGCAAACAAAAAACGCTTCCTGTCGATGATAATGAGTACAACTCAATCTGGAAGGTCAACGTTCCCTACCTAAGTTAACGATCATCGGTAGAAATAGCAGACAGGGACCACACGTCCCTAATAATTGCATGTCCAGCTCAACCCAGCTTGATCAATAGATATATCGCTCCAATCAATAGAATATAATAAACCAGTGAGCGGAGCAGTATAGTCGGACGGGGCCGACCATATGATACCCTACACAACTTCCAAGAATGTAACTTTCTGTGGTACTACATTCTGAGCTTGGGCAATACTTCGCGATATTTGCGCTCTTGACGACTAGAGGTCAACAAATATTATTATTAATAGTATTTAGTACAGCTCTTCTAATTAATTGTCCAGATTTCCTTCACCGTGGGTTGTGTTGTAATGTTCGGCTTTCAATTGCGGCCTATAGATCGACTCGAAAAAAATACATAAAATAAGTTTTCGGTCCACTTCATCCCAAAATTATTATCTGATCATCACCGAAAATTATAGGCGTTATCCTTGACCATACCTGGATCCTCATAGAAATTTTCAAAGCGATCCGTGAATACGTAAGCACCTGTAAATATTGAAGTGTAACTCCCACATCCGAGTACATACGACAATGTAATTGGTATCAATTTAAAGGTCAACCACTCCTCTTGGATATACTATCAACTCCTTGGGTCTATATCCTTCAGGGGAAAATATATACACTATAGAATACAATTTTGGTAATTTTTCACACAAAAGTCTGGGTTCATTTGACCCGCCAAATATTGACCGATATTTATCTTTGGCCCGACCCCCTTATCCATGTAAAAATTCGCGAAGTTTGGGCCATAATTGCGGCCTCCAGAGCGACCAGGAAAACCGACAAAAATTAAGTATTTAAGTATTTGGTCAATTTCATCCCCTAAATATTAACCGACCTTTCCCAAAAACAATAGGGGTTTCATTGGGCCGAACCCATCCTACATGCAAAATTTCGTGAATATTATTCCATAACTGTGGCCTGTATCGTGTTTACAATTTATAATGGACAGACGAACGGACGCAGGGACCAACATGTCTAGATCGGCTCAGCTAGTCGAGATATGACGATTGGTGTACTTAAAGGTGGTTCTAGGACCAATATTTCGCGGCGTTACATACTCTTGGGGCTGCACAAAGCTATAATACCCTGACAACATAGTTGTGTAGGGTATAACTATATATTAGAAAAAATTTTTATCAAACTCCCTATTTAAAAGTAAACAAAACAAAGATCAGCGTAATTAATATCGCACAACATGTTAAAAGATTCGGGTCGAATTTAAACCTGTAATGAAATTTGTAAAGACGGACGGGGACGACTACATTATAGCCTTCACCACTTTGGGTATATTCAATAGATGGAATCCTAACAGACGTCGCCTTTTTGAAGGACCATTAACATGAAAATAAACATGTCATTCTGCAACCTATACTAAATTTTGGTCAGATATAGCGTTACTTCTTACAATGGGACAAAATTATGTAAATAAATTTAAAGCAAAATGTCGAATTTTTACCCGATTTCATAGAAACTTGTCACATGTTAGGTTACCCTTATTTCAGTATGTTATGTGCATTCGGCCACATTTTGAGTTCTTCATTCACTTATAAATCCAAATTTCGTGCAAATCGAAGGATATATAGGGACTTAGGTGCATCACTTACATATAATCGGACGAACATATATATGGGAGCTATATCTAAATCTTCACCGATTTTCACGAAATTTAACACACATTCTCTAAACATAATTCAGTACGCTGTACCGAATTCCATGCAAATCGAAGGATATATAGAGACTTTGTGCATATTTACCTAAAATCGGAGAAAATATATATGGGAGCTATATCTAAATCTGAACCGATTTTCACGAAATTTAACACAGATTGTTCTAAACTTAATTAAGAACGCTATGCCGAATTTCGTGCAAATCGAAGGATATATAGGACAATTTTGTTCTCCATTTTCATAAAATCCGACGGAAATATATCTGCACCGATTTGTCCCAATTTCAATAGGGTTCGTCCCTGGGCCAAGTAAATGAGCTGTGTCAAATTATAATTTAACATGGTCAGACAAACAGACGGACGGACGTACATGCATAAATTGACTTAAAAGGTGATTCTATGCAAATTCTCAAAAGGAACCATGTGGCTATCTCGTTTCCTTTTGCCAAACATATGCACAAAGACATAATACCTAGAGATGGTATTTACCGGGTAAATACCCAAGTGGTGGGCAAATACCGGGTAAATACCCATTTGCGGGTGTTTATTTGGGTATTTACTATATTGAATCGGTAATACAACATCTTACACCCAATTTCCGGGTTTCTGTTATAAAATCGATTTGGAGTGGATAGTTTTACAATACTTTAAATAATTGGCTAAATACCCGAGTTTTTACCCAAAATTGGGTATAAACTCGTTAACTGCGGAACCACTTGACATAGGCGGCCAAAATGTTGCATACATGTTTTTAATGTCAAATCAAAATCTAAAAATGGGGTCCCTGAGTCCAATTTTTGATATAGCCCCCGTATATTCCTATCTCCCGATTTTAAGTATTTTTTTATCTATTAGACACATTTTACAACCAAATTTGCCTGTAATTTGGCACAGAATGTTCTTTTTGGGTAAATGCCCATGCAAAAATTTATGTACGTAGGTCCACGTTTACTGGTAGCCCCCATACAAAGGTACCCCTGTTTTGAGTATTTACCCAAAAATTGGGTATAAACTCATTAACTGCCGAACCACTTGACATAGGTGGCCAAAATTTTGCATACATGTTTTCAAGGTCAAAGAAAATATAGAAATTCAAAAATGGGGTCCCTGGGTCCAAGTTTTGATATAGCCCCCATATAACCGTATTTCCCGATTTAAGGTATTTTTTGTCTATTAGACACATTTTACAACCAAATTGGCTGTAATTTGGCACAGAGTGTTCTTTTCGGCTACCAAATGTTCATGCAAAAAATTATGTATGTAGGTCCACCTTTACTGGTAGCCCTCATACAAAGGTACCCCTATTTTGAGTATTTACCCAAAAATTGGGTATAAACTCATTAACTGCCGAACCAGCTGTACCAAATTTCAGCCAAATCTGATTATAAATGCGACTTGTACTTTGTTTACAATTTAACATCAACAGACGGACGGACATGCATAAATCGACTCAGAAAGTGATTCTATGAATATTCTCAAAAGGAACCATGGGCCTATCTCAATTTCTTTTGCCTGTTACAAAAATATGCACAAATACATAATACCCTGTACCACAGTGTGGTGAAGGTTATAAATATATGCAATCGTTTGGGACTTTTATGGCTGACTATACCATGGTAATTTATTGTTAGGAAGATTTGACATCCAAATAGAGCCAAATCGGTTAAAAATGCACCCATAAGCATGATGGGAAGTAATTCGTAAAATGCTGAGCTGTACCCAATTTCATCCACTTCGGATCATTAATATTCTCAAAAGAAAGAATGTGTCTATCTCTTTCCCTTTTGCCTATTACAAAAATATGTACAAAACGACATAATACCCTGTACCACAGTGTGGTGAAGGGTATAACAACTCCAGACCATCAAACATAGGAATCTACGAACAGTCCAATCACTAACATGCTTATTTACCGCCTTGACCGCTAATATTCCTCATTAAACATTTAATATGTAGAGCATTTGGTTAGTTGACAATTTTGAGCACGCCACTGTAAGACGTGGTATTTTGAAGGTTTTAGCCACTGAAGTATACAATGTTCTATATCATATAAAGGTTCAGACCGATTCAAATAATTTTGAATCAACGCAATGTGGTGGAACGCTTAACAAATTCAACCCGGTCGAAATTAACGAAATGTGTACTTGTTTAAAGTACTACTAAGGTCAATTTAATTTACAAGAAATATTAGTTTGTCCATAAGATACAAATAAATTGTAATTTAGTAGAGAATAAAATGTTTAATTAAAACCAGTAAGGAAAGTACTAAAGTCAGGCTGGGCCTGATACCCTTCACCACTTTGGGCATATTTTACATATGTATCCTAAGAGACGACGTGTTTTGTTATAAATCTATATCTGAAACGATTTCGGGGAAGCTAGCCAGAGACTAATATATATATAACATCAGTACGTTGTGTCAATCGGCCTAGCTATGGATCTTTTCACGAAGCTTAGCAACATCATTCTAGAATTAATTGAGTACCCTATACCAAAAATTCGTGCAAATCGAAAGATATAAAGGGTCTTTGGTGCACCTATTACCTTAAATCGGATGAAAGTATATATATTCACATATTCACGAAACTTGGCAGACATCATTCTCGATCTTATTCATAACACAGTGCCAAATTTCGTGCAAGTCAAAAGATTTCCAGGGACTTTAGTGGACTATTTACCTAAAATCGGGCGAATCTATATATGGGAGCTATATCTAAAACTGTACCGATTTTCACAAAACTTCGCACATATCATTCTAGACTTAATTTAGTACGTTGTGTAAAATTTCGTGCAAATGGAAAGATATATAGGGACTTTGGTATACAACTTACCTTAAATCGGACGAAGATATATATGGGAGCTATATCCAAACTTTGCACACATCATTCGTGACCTTATTCATTACGCTGTGCCAAATTTCGTCCAAATCGAGTGATATATAGGGACTTTGATGCACCATTTACCTTAAATCGGACGAAAATATATATGGGAGCTATATCTAAATCTGAACCGATTTTTCCCAATTCCAATAGGGTTCGTCCTTGGGCCAAACAAATGAGCTGTGCCAAATTTCATCCAATTCAGATCATAAATGCGACCTGTACTTTGTTTACAATTTAACTTGGACAGACAGTCAGACAGACAGACAGACGGACAGACGGGCGGACATGCATAAATCGACTCAGAAAGTGATTCTATGCAAATTCTCTAAAGGAACCATAGGTCTATCTCGATTATTTTTGCCTGTTACAAACATTTGCACAAAGACATAATACCATGTACCACAGTGTGGTGAAGGGTATAAAAGCCATTCTAACAAGAGAATTATTTGTTGTAATTGTTTAAATATGGATCGCGGGACTTCAAATTCCTTCAACAAAACTTACAAAAATGGCCTCATAATAATATTGTACAGGCATTGAAAACAATTACACAATACTCATTCCTTTCTTCTGAAAGTGTCTTATATATAGACATGACTTATATTTTTCAATACAGATTTCTTTATTTTTTGAAAAGTGTTTCAATAGTTTCAACACACTATTGTTGTTCTGGTTTTTTTTCTTTTTTCAAATAACTGGTATTAGAAATAAATAAAATCTGTTAAAAGCAAACAACAAATTTAAAAAAGGGGTAAAAACCATGGAAAAGTATTGTAAACATAACCACATAAAGTGGGCGTTAGTTTGCAATTTTTTCACTTCACACCAACACAAATCATACGTACTCATTCATGTGAATGATTTACAGGCGAGAACAATTTTATAGCAAATGGTGTTAAAATTTTAGGAAAATAAATATTCTATAGTCAAAGAAATCAGAGAACTTTCAAAAAGTAAATCGACAGAATTTAATTGGTAAACTTTTTGTTAAAAATTCCGATAGTTCAATCATTTGCATTAAGATCTGTAACTATGATGATGTTGCGAATAGTGTGCGTATGAGTAATCATACCACTGATAATAAAAATAAATATTATACATACGCCACCCAGTAAGGAATGTAATAAAATGCGTCTTCCTAAAGGGAAACCGAAAACAATTTCGATCAATTAGTTTTGCAGGTTCTGGAATAAACTATGTTATGTTTTTGCTATTTTAAATTTCGTAACTATAAATTCGTACATGTCTACTACTGTCTATGCTTGTATGTCTATCCCACCCATAAGAACTTTCAACAGAACTGAATGGCCGAAAAAGAAGAAAAGTAGATTTTTTTCTACTTTTATATGCGGCTTTATTGAGTCTTTATGTAGATTCATCTATAACACACAACGAACGACAACAATAACAAAAGCAAACATAAAAATTGCCAAACTTTTTAATTTATATTGGAAGTTTTTTTTTTTTTTTTTTTTTGTCTATATTCGTATTTTTGTTGCCTTGCTTGTTGGTCGGCATGTCGGTTGTTTGAAAAGCCAAGAAAAAGAGTAATGTGTTGAAAAAGGGTGGTAACACTTTTGTCCACAACACCCTGGTAGAGAAGTAGAAGAAAAAACTAATGTATATTTTTTTAGGGTCAACAAACATGGTCCTATGGTTTTTTCGGTTTGGCTTTATATTCTAGTTGGGGAAAAATATTTTTTCTCTTCTCGTTTCTTTGAACCATAAAACATAAATTGAGTGTAAAAGGCAGAAGAATTTATCGTACGTACTTTGGAACTTAGAATTCTATACACAATGACAAAATGCATGGGTTTGTTTGGCAACATGGATATTTATTGAAAAAAAGAGAACTATGAATGTAAGAATATTATCAGTCCGATGAAAGACATAAATACACAAATTCAAAACAATTCATCTTATTATATATAAAAAACTGTTTATGGATTTTTATAAAATGGAAATAAGTTGGTGTTAGTGGAATGGAACTAGACCTACGACAATTTTACGAACCCATGCATATAGTTTATTTAATAGAGGACAGGTTGATCAACCACATTATAATTCATATATATTTAAGGATTGGTACTGATGGGACTGGCGAAAATATTTTTATGGAATTACTGTACGACAATGAATAATGTCAACTTATCTTGCCAAAAAACGCTATTCAGATTTCATTCTCTTAATTGTATTATGGAAGCTAAATGGAGTTTCGTTTCGTCCTTCATTGAAGTATTTCTTGGCTTGGTCCGCTATTAAGTCTAAATCGAATTTTTATCTTTGGTGCACCATTCACTTAAAAACGGACAAAAATATATATAGGAGCTATATCTACATTTGAACCAATTTCAACGAAAGTTGCCACGTTTTGGGTTATACCAACTTCGGTACCTTTGCAAAACGTTATGTCAATCGGTCTAACTTTGGATATTTGGTGCACCAACAACTAAAAATTGGCGAAAATATTACGATGGGGAAAAAGAAATCCATCACGAGCTAAAAATCGACTATAAAACTGTAAACCATTTACACAAAACTGTATTAAAAACGAAGCTCGATGTTTGGGCGCCACATAAATTAACAGAAACAAGTGAAAAAGCGTTAAGTTCGGCCGGGCCGAACTTTGGATACTCTCCACCATAGATATATTAAAAGGTAGTTGAAATGAGAATGTAAAGAAAATACCAAAAAGTGGACCTATGCCGACATTTCTACAACGCGATTATGTAAACCATAATGTGTACCATGTTCCAGAAAATGTTGATTTCATCCAACCTGTGCCTATTTTATTATTCTTCCAAACTTAGTTCAGGTTCGAAGATGTGAACTATCGGTCCACTCCCTCTGGTACCTCACACACAGGTGCTAGGGACTAAATGCGGGTTTAAGTTCATGTGTAGTTCATTATCAAACCTTACGTTCTAACTTTATCTCGATATCCTCCGCATGTTAAATGATTACGACAGACTCTTAGAACCAAACCCAAAACGCGGAACAAATTAGATATCTATTTTAATATAAAAAATAATTTTTGGTAGGGAGATTTGTTACCATATACGACTACAAAATACCAAATTGCAGCGAATTCGGTTGAAAAACGCGCTCAAGAACCCCAAAATACCGAATAATGGGGGTACCCTTATATGGGGGCTACCCGAAAAAATGGACCTATATTCATAATTTTTTGTGGAGAAATTTGGTACCTATTAAGAACTCAAAATACTAAATTACAGCCAATTCGATGTAAAAATACGATCAAAACCCCCAAAATACTGAAAATTGGAAGGTGCCGTTATATGGAGGCTACCAGAAAAAGTGGACCTATACTCATATTTTTTGTGGAGACATTTAGTACACAATAAGAACCCAACGTACCAAATTTCAGCGAATTTGGTTGAAAAACACAAGAACCCCAAAATACCGAAAATTGGGGGGTACCCTTATATGGAAGCTATGCCTAAACGTGGACCGATATATCCCATCTTCGAACCTGACCTGCCTGCAGACAAAAGACAACCCTATGCAAAATTTCAACACCCTATCTCAATTCCTTCAGAAGATAGCGTGATTACAACAGACGGACGGACAGACGGACGGACATGGCTAGATCGTCTTAGAATTATACCCTGATCAAGAATATATATACTTTATAGGGTCGGAAATGAATATTTCGATGTGTTACAAACGGATTGACAAAATTAATATACCCTCCGTACTATGGTGGAGGGTATAAAAATAGGATGGACAGAATTTCCCTCTGCAAAGCCTTTGCCACACGGAATGATAAACCCATTTCTTAAACGGATGTTGACTGGAGATGAGAAATGCATCACAGGCGATAACCCTTTGCAAAAACGATCGTGGTCAAAGAGCTGTGAAGCACCTCAAATGGTGGTCAAACCAGGACTAACGGCCAGAAAAGTTCTGGAATGCATTTGGTGGGACTAGAAGGGGATTATTTATTATGAGTACATTCCATATAACCAAACGCTAAATTCTGACGGTGCATATTTGGTCCAAATTGGACATTCCGAAGAATGTTAAATAATGTCATATATTTCATATACAAATAATGGATATCTAAAGAAGGAACCCTGGTGAAGAAGGAACCCTGGTGAAGAAGGAAACCTATCGTGTTGAGGTTCTGAAAGAAGCATTTAGCAAAGCTTCCAACAAATAGTTAGAGTATAGATCGGTACCGCCATAAATAAAAGTAATAACATCAGCTGCGAAATACGTGTAAGAATAGTTCATAAACAAGGCCACATCTCGCCTAACCAAACGCTCACTCTACAAGACGTTCATACTACTCGTTCTGGTGTATGGATATGAAGAGTTGGTATTTACGCATTCAGATGAAACATCACTTGGAGTGTTTGAAAGAAATTTTTATGGGTCGATCTGCGTCGACGTTGAATATCGCCGTCGAATGATTCATGAGTTGTTCCATCTATTATGTTCCACTACAGTGGCTAGATCATGTTGTGAGAATGGATGAAATTGCCCCAGCTCAAAATCGAGCCAACAGATGGCTCACGCAAAAGGGGAAGGTCACGAATTCGATGGAAAAGTCATGTGGAAGACAACAATTCAAAACACAGTCTTTTAAACTGGAAGAGCTGGACACAAGACTGATGCACCCGTAAATATTTTTAGGCTTGAATTATGAAACAACTATTCTTTTTCAAGCTAGCTATATAAAGTGAGTAAGTTATATTTAAATCTGAACCTATTTTTCCAATTTTAATAGGCTTCGTCCTTGGACCAAATAAGTGTGTTGTGCCAAATATCATCACATTCGGAAAGAAATTGTTTACAATTTAACATGGAAAGACGGACGGACATGTATAAATTGATTCAGAAAATGATTCTATGATCAAAATTAACCATTTCCCTTTGGCTGTTACAAGCATATATACAAAGACAGTGTACCCTGTACCACAGTGCGATGAAGGGTTTAAAAACTGTGTTTTAAAAGTTCTGAGAGTTCTTCGGATATACCCTGCCAGTATTTTTTTAAATCATAACAGAATAATTAAGCATAAAAAACAATGCATTTTCGAAATACTTTACTGATCCAACAAAATATACTTGGGTTAGTTAATTTATGTTCCATGTTTATTAGCTGCTTAATTTTTTACCCATGAACGAATCTGTGACCATCACATTATTTAAACAACAATGAAAAAATCAACATAATCTTATACATAATTCAAATTAGAATAAAAGAGAAAAAACTACCAACATCAAAGTCATCATCACCAGGCAGCAGCGACTGTAATTACAAATTATGTTGAACAATCTTTAGTCTTCTTCTTCTACAGATCATCTTCTTCTTCTATTGCAACTGTATTTTGTTAACGTCACGAATGTTGCTGTTTTGAAGATTTCATAAAACAACAGCTGAACAGGAAACAAAAAGAAATACGAACACACACAACAAAAACAACAGAAACCAACTTATGAAAAGGTGAAAATTATTATTAAAAAAACATCAAAAGAAGAAGAAATTAAACTTTGGCAAAAAGGAAATAAAAATTCTGTACCGCTAAGAAAAAAAAAAAATAACACCGAATGCCAACAACAAAATCATAGCTCATCTCCAGTAGGGAAAAGTTTTGAAAAGATTAAACATAAGAAAAAAATAAAAAAACAGCAACTGATGAAAAATTAGCTACTAAGAAAAATCTTGAGTTAATCTTTAAATTGAATTAATTGCGGCACTGGGAGCAGAGAAAATCCATTTGGGTGCTACACGCGGACAGAGCGAAATTCTGTGATGTTAATTAGTAAAGTTTTGAATGAATATTGTGGTTAAAGTTCTGTCGTGACGGGGCGTGAGCCTGAGCGTTGGTGGTAAAGTTCACAAAATTGCAATTAAAATGTCATAATGAATGAATTTTCAATCAAATAAAGATGAAAACGAAGAAAAAAACACCAACAACGTAACGGACATAATTAAGATGGTAACAAAAGTATGATAATGAAGTGAGAAAGCTTATTTTATTTTCGGGGGAAAAATTTGTATCTGAAAATTATAATTGTATTTATTTGATAAATGTAAAATTTTACAAAGTCCAAGAAAAGGGAAGATGCTTCAAAGGCAATTTTTTCACTAGCCAGCAAAAGGTCGCATTTTTTAAAGTATATATTTTTAAAGGAACATCCATTTTTTGAACGACCAGCAAGAATATATTTTCAAACTCCAATAGAAGAATGGATTTTTATACCCTCCTCCATAAGGCGAAGAGCATACTAAATTTGTTGTTTCGTTTGCCACACATTGAAACACATTGGAGATCCGATAAGGTATATGTACTTTTGATCACATCCAGCATAAGGTCGAATTTTTTAAAGTATATATTTTAAAAGGAACATTCATTTTTTGAACGACCAGCAAGAATATATTTTCAAACTCCAATAGAAGAATGGATTTTTATACCCTCCTCCATAAGGCGAAGAGCATACTAAATTTGTTGTTTCGTTTGGCACACATTGAAACACATTGGAGATCCGATAAGGTATATGTCGTTAGAATTATGAGCCTTATCGTGTTAAGATGATGATAAAGCTCATAATATTTAAGATAGGTCTCTGACATTTTGTACATACAATGCTACTACTCCTACGATGTTTGGAATTGAAAATGGAATATATCGGTGCCGTTTTTTTTATAGCCCACATATATTGGGTATTTTATGGATTTTGAACACGTTTTTCAACCGAATTTGTTACTAAGGGCTCTCATTGGGAATCGAAGATTTTTAAGGGGACCCCCCATTCTCGGGGTCAAAATTTTTGTTGATATAATTCGAATCTATACTAATTAAAGAATGTCCCTACAAAATTTCAAAGGAATATCTCAAGAACTCTTGAAGATATAGCCGATTTATTGTGTCACCATCAAGTGACGTCTGAAGGGCTTCTCAAATTTTAAACGCGTTTTTCTCTCTGTTGCGAATGGCGGGCACGATAACTCAAAAACGAATAACCCAATCGCCTTCAAATTTTTACACGTTTCTCTGTGAGTTTGTAGCTATCGTATGAATTTGGATAAAGCCAATCGATGAAGATCTTCCTTGTTTATACCCTTCATTTTTAGCTTGGGTTTTGGTAAAAAATCGGCGATTTTCCAAAAATATTTTTTCAAAGGTCCGCAATTTTGTTAATTTTAGAGCGAAGTCAACAATCCTAGTTCATACGAGAGCCAGACATGTACTCTTTCTAACACCGTTGAAATTTTCGGATTCCGATGTTCCGATGCCCGCCATCAAAAATAAGGACTTTTCTCTAATTACAAAAAACAACAACAAAACAATAACAAACATTTTTTGTAAATTATTTTTCTTCTCTTTTAAATCTTCAATTATATATGTGCAAAGTTACAAACCTTAACAAGCATTGGTATTGATTTACCAGCCCATTGAAAACCTTGAAAAAATAAAATCGAGAATGGGGGGTTCCCTTAAGAATATTTTTTTCAAATACCAACAGGCCCAAAAGATTGCAATGCCGCGAAATACCGATCGTCATATCTCGACTAGCTGAATCGATCATATCATATCCGTCCGTCTGTCCATTATAATCACGAAATTTTGCACGTAGGATGGGCTCTGCACAATGAAGGCCCTATTCTTTTTGGTAAAGATCGGTTAATATTTAGCGGATGAAATGGACCAAATACTTAATTTTTGTATTTTTTTCTGGTCGCTCCAGAGGCTCAAGCATCGCAAAATTTTACATGGAGAAGGGGATCGGGCCAAGGAATAAGCATGTCTGTTTTTACAATGTCGGTCAATATTTAGCGGGTCTAATGGACTTTTGTGTGAAAAAGTACAAAATTAGAAATATACCCGAGATATTGATAGTACATCCAATACCAATTTTATTGTCGTATGTACTCGGATGTGTACTCGGATGTTGAATATTTACAGGTGCTTATGTATTCAGATATTATTTAGTAACCCATTACCACACTAGAGTGCGAATATATAGAGCTGATCGCTTTAAAAGTTTCCATCAGGATACAGGTATGGTCAAGGACAACGCCTATAATTTTTGGTGATGATCAGATAATAATATTGAGATGAAGTGGATCGAAAACTTAATTTTTTGTGTTTTTTTTTTCTAGTCGATCGATGAAAGCCGAACATCACAACACAAACCACGGTGAAGGGAATCTGGACAAGTAATTAGAAGTGCTGTACTGACTATTAGTAATAATTGTTGACCACTAGTGGGTCAAGAGGGTGCAAATATCGCGAAATATTGCCCAGGCTCAGAATATAGAACCGTAGAAAGTTAGATGTTGGTGGTAGGTGTGTAGGGTATCATATGGTCGGGCCCGTCCAACTATACTGCTCCGCTCACTGTTTAAAGAATATTTTGCTCAAATTCCCAAAGGAGCGTGGATTTTGATATTTTCTAAGAACCATCCAAAGCGTGAATAGTTTCTAACGGCCATCCAAGGCTTGGATATTTTTTAAGGACCATCCAAGTTGTGGATATTTTTAAAGGACCATTCAAAGTTGGGATATTTTCTAAGGACAATCCTTGGGTATTTTCTAAGGACCATCCAAAACTTTGATATTTTCTAAGGATCATCCAAGGCGTGGATATTTTCTATGGACAATCCACAGCATGAATATTTTCTAAGGGCCATCCAATGAGTGAATATTGGATCCATCCTTGGATATTTTCTAAAGATCATCCACAACTTTCATATTTTCTAAGAACGTGGATATTTTCTATGAACCATCCAAAGTGTTCATGTTTTGTAAGGAACATCCAAAACGTGGATATTTTTTAAGTACCATCCATAGCGTGGATATTTCACGGAATATTTTCTAAGGACCATCCAAAGCGTGGATATTTTATAGGACTAATACAAGCCTAAACTGTTAATGGAATATTTTTAAAAGATGCTAAGGACCATCCAAAAATTTTGATTTTTTACAAATACATATCAAGGATCCCACAAGGCTAATGGTATTTATAAGTATTTTTCAAGGACCATCCAATGCGTGAATTGGTTGCGGATACTTTTCAATATCCAAAGCAATAATTTGATGTAGGCAATGACAACTATACCAACTAATGCGTTTTTTATACCCTTCACCACTCTGTGGTACAGGGTATTATGTATTTGTGCATATGTTTGTAACAGGCAAAAATAATCGAGATAGACCCATGGTTCCTTTTGAGAATATGCATAGAATCACTTTCTGAGTCGATTTATGCATGTCCGTCCGCCTGTCCGTCTGTCTGTCCGTCTGTCTGTCCATGTTAAATTGTAAACAAAGTACAGGTCGCATTTATGATACGAATTGGATGAAATTTGGCACAGCTCGTTTGTTTGGCCCAAGGACGAACCCTATTGAAATTGGGAAAAATCGGTCCAGATTTAGATATAGCTCCCATATATATTTTCGTTCGAATTAAGGTAAAAGGTGAATTAGCTCTAGAATGATGTGTGCCAAGTTTCGTGAAAATCGGTTCAGATTTAGATATAGCTCCCATATATAGTTTCGCCCGATTTTAGGTAAATGGTGCACCAAAGTCCCTGAAAATCGTTTGATTTGCACAAATTTTGGCATAGCGTATTGAATTACGTCTAGAATGACGTGTGCTAAGTTTCTAGAAAATCTGTTCAGATTTAGATATAGCTTCTATACATAGTTTCGTCCGATTTTAGGTAAATGGTCTCTAAAAATCATTCTCTGAAAATCATTCGATTTCCACGAATTTTGGCATAGCGTATTGAAATAAGTCTGGAATGATGTGTACACCTCCTATATATATTTTCGTCCGATTTTAAGTAAAATGTGCACTAAAGATCCACAGCTAGGCCGATTGACACAACGTATTGAAATTAGTATAAATTAATCTCTGGCAAGTTTGCTTCAAATATAATTTCGACTTATTTATTGAGATTAATGTTTAAACAGTGCAGCATACCAAATAGCGTGTGTCAGGTTTGCTTTAAATCGATTTACACAAACCAGTTCCACTGTGCACAAGCGACCCTAAACTTGCCCAAATTAAATGAAATTTGGCATAGGTTTAATTTCGTTCAATTTCATGTCAAAATTCCTTCATAAAGGCGACGTCTTTTCGGATACATATGTAGAATATACCCAAAGTGGTGAAGGGTATCATTTACTCGGCCCAGTCCGACTTTACTACTTTCCTTACTGGTTTAAATAATATATTTTTTCAATTTGAAGCATATTCCGAAATGTTTAAAGTGTTGCTTAATATACGATTAATTTGTCTTATTTCGTTTTGTTTTTTTTTTTTTAAGGGTCATAACATTTAAAGGTCATAACATAATGAATATTACATCTCTACAACTTTTGGCCTCATTCGACATTATGAGCCCCTCATACTAAAGTCCTGCAAAATGAAAATCTCACACTTCAAAAACATATTAAATTCTCAACAAGACACTTGAAGTATTTACGTTCAAACATTTCCTAGCTGTTCATTGCTTGTTGGACCGCCCTACAAATTTCTTTCATCGTGTAAGATACTTGATTGTGGATATGAAAGTGTGTCGAAATGTAGTTGGCCTCATGATACCGGTACCACAATAAAGTACTTCTTGTTGTGGTTTTACCACCTTTCTTGCTTGTTTCCTTTTCGTATATTGCTCATCATCATTATTCATCTGTAACCAGGTTAAAAACAACAACGCAGAAAAGTCAAATGAAAAAAAGACATGAAAGAACATTACATCCAAGATCCATACAATCCCCGACAAGAGCTTTAGACAATACAAAGAACACCACCCACAGCTATTGATAGAGAAAAAAATTGATTTGATAAGGTACTAAAACCGAATAAACCGGTTTGTTGTTACCTAAATTATAGGTTGCCTGGTATTTAAAATGAGATATGTATCCTAGTTTTGTTATGTAGCCCATATACAGGTATAGCCCACTTTCGATATTTTAAAGTTTTTAGCCGGAATTTGCAACGTAGGTGGCTGTATTTTGGCTAATCCGATCCGATTATTGAAAATGATAAACACATGTCCTTGTTTTGAAATTCTCTAGTATAAAGGTCCAAATACCTACATAAGGTTTTTGCCTTCTCTAAGTGCATATTGGTATTTTATTTTCTTGGTGGGCACAAAACTTCTTCGCAGAAAATAGTCTATATACCCTTATTTTGACATAGGAACCCATCACTATCGAATTGCCTGTAGTTTTGGGTTCTCTATGGGTAAAAAATTTCTTCGAAGAAAACTGTAAATATAAGTGTAAAGGTCCCGCTGAAGACTCTAGCCAAAATTTCCAACCTAAGTGTCTGTAATTTATCATTTCCTTTTCTCAGAGGAGAACAATAACCTGCTAGACAATTTACATTGAATAAAGGTCCCCATCGATTTTGGGAATTTTGAATGTCTATCTCAGGTAGAGTGTATTATAATTAAAATCCAGTTATCCAAACTTAAATCGCATTTTCCTACAAATTTCCACATCACTAGCCATTCAACTGCAAATACCTGTCAGAATGTGCGTTATGGCCGGGCAACTGTAGCCAGTGTGCTGATGATTGTGATGGGCGGCAATTGTAAGATTTCCTGAGCAAAAGTGATGTTTCATTTTTACAATTCTCATTTATCTCGTTTAGTCCTTTGGGTCAACTGAGATAAATGTCTTGTTGCTCTATGTGTTTGTGTAAACGAGTTGGGATGACTTAAACTTGTAAAATGGTTTCCGACATCTTTTGGGGGAGAGGTGGTTATGTTCGGATATTTTTGATGCAGTTTGCTGTGATGAAGTTTTTATTTCCTGCCTAGATGTTGTGTTCTGCAAAAGTGTGTGTGTGTGGCGCAAAAGATTTGCTAACACCAAAATAAGTCGTAGATTCTGGATCCAAAATGTGGAAAAATATGTGTTAAAAACATAAGTATAATTTACGTCTAAGGAACAGAAATAATTTTTATACAAAGTTTTCCAATAAGGGGTGTTATGTTGGTATTCAATGTGAAATTATATGTATGAGATGTATGATCGGATTTTGTTTCATATTAAATACGAAAATAGGTCTTCAATCAGAGAATCAATTATATGCCAATTTGCATAAACAAATCGCAAAGTGTCTACCCTATATCCTCGATAGCATCACTTTGAGGACGTTTGGCTGCTAACGTTGACCAGAAAGCAGGAAACAGAAAATGTTTTTTGATGATTTTTTTAAAAAGCAAACCGCTAACTAATAAGCGTTAATTATAAAAATACAAAAATAGTACGAAGATTTTACCTTTCTAAGGCGATTTTTTGCCGTCTGTCCATGTTATGTTGTAAACAAAGTATAGGTCGCATTTATGATTCCAATTTGATGAAATTTGTCACTGCCCCAACGTTTTTCCGATTGAGTGTATACACTGAATCAACTTGAAATCAGAATGACGTATATAAAGTTTTATCGAAATCAATTCAGATTTTCACATATATCCCATATATCCGAGTTGATGTAGATGTTATACCAAAAATTCCTAACAAATGTGCAAAAGCCTGCATAGCGTATCAAATTAGGAATGAATGGTCCATAACAAACTCAGAACATTAAATTTTCCATAAGTATCGATAAAACCGTATCGTTCTGTTTATTGAAATTTTCCCACAAGTGACGATATCGAACTAATTTCTGTATTTTCATGGTTTCAGGACAGGTAAAGCTCTGATTTCATTTTTGGGATTCTACTGGGGTATCAAATCGTTTTAACAAAAATTATTAATATAGAATTACGTGCTGCTATAGCTCCAATAAAATGTTTCCCATTCATTTTCGATATTTAGAATGCTTTAGCAGCATTTTCTGACGATGTGGATGAAATTTGAAATTCGCTGAAATTAGGTACTTTGAGTCCTTATAAGGTAGCAAATCTCTTCACTAAAAATAATAAATATAGGTCCGCTTTTTCTGGTATCCCCCATATAAGGGTACCTCCCAATTTCCATTTTTTTGGGGGGGGGGATTTGACCGGATTTTTTCACCGAATTGGCTGTAATTTAGTAATTTCAGTTGGGTATTATTGGGTAGCAAATCTCTCCACAAAAAATTATAGATATAGGTCAATTTTTTCGGGTAGCCCCCATATAAGGGTACCCCCAATTTTACATAATGGTTTACATAAATCGGTTTGTAGAATTACCACTTTTTGGTATGTTCCCTATATTTTCATTTCACGTAATTGTCAGTAATCCTATGGTGGAGGGTATCCAAAGTTCGGCCCGGGCGAACTTTACGCTTTTTCACTTGTGGGAAGTGATCATTTAACATTTAATGGATGAAATGGATCAAATACTTATTTTTGTCCGCTTTTTTGATCGTTCCAGAGGACCCAATAATAACCAAAGGTCAGAGAATAAGCTTGTCTGTTCTTATAAAAATCGGTCAATATTTATTGTGTCAAATGTACCCTGTTTACCCCATTTTTAGTCGGCCAAATGAACCGATCCGAGGAATTCATGATTCGGAAAAAATGCCATTGTAAGAAGGTGTAGCTGTTGATCTCTAGTCTGTAAATAGTGTGCAAATATCGCGAAATACTACCGAGACTTATTGGTAGTTGTGTAGGGTATTATATGGTCGGGCTTCCAAATATACTGCTCCGAGCACTGATTTAAAATAAATGTCCCGTTCAAGTTCCTACAATAGTTTTTTGATATTAGAGTCTGTAATTTGGAACATTGTTTGTCCAGACTATGAACAATCAATGTCCACATAATACAATAACATAGTCCCCATATAAAGGTCACGATCGATTTAAAAAAAATGTTAATGCCATTTAAGGTATACAAAGTTCGGCCTGGCTGAGCTTGAGTCGAGGTTTGAGGCTCTCTACAAGACACTAACAAAATCTATTTGTTTGGTTAATCGAAATTTAATCAAAAATTACTAAAACTAAAAATTCTGATTTCCTTTCTCTTATTTATTATTAATTTATTATTATTTTCCGTCTAAAACCCTGACAATATTGCTAGTTCTTCTAACAATCCAAAATCGAAACTCATATAACCGTTTATAATTCGCAATCAAATGCATGAATGCACAACTTTTGATTATGGACTTGATGTGCAGTGATGCATTCACTGTGACAATTGCATACATCATTATACAAGTCTTACAAAATTTTTTCCAGCATTATATTTGAAAAGTACATTTTGTGTATATTTACCCATGTAATATGTTTACCTTCAATCCTTGACGAGTAAGTTCAAATATTTTTTGTTTATTTTATATTTTTTATTTCAATTCGAAAGAAAACGGAAAAAAACTGTAGGGAACAAAATAAATATTGCAAATTATGTTTAGAAAGTACACATATTGTTAATATATATTTACATACTAAGAAAAACTATATAGTAACAACGACGACAGGAAGTAGGGAAAATAGCAAAAGGATATAAAATCCGAAATCAAAGTAAAGGATATGTAAACGATTGAACGATTTGATTTAACTATTGGCGATACTGCCACTTACTGGAAGCAAAAAAAAAAAATAATTCGATCATACAACATGGCAATGCATCAACATTTTGTTTTTGCTTGAGAAAAAAAAATATTATTTTTGTGCGTATCAAAAGAGGAAAAATTGAATACAGTTATGGGAATTTAAAAAGTAATAATGTACAGGTGCGGAATATTTTTTCACATATATTAGATAAAGAAAATAGTTACCTATGTATTTTATCATCACTCAAATATCATATGTGTTACATATTGTTTTTAAAGCAGTATGCTATTTTTATGAGCATAATTGTGTTTAGAAAAAATATTAATATTGGCTTGACAAATCACAAAATTTGAAATCATATTTGCATAAGAATATAACGAAAATATAACGAACTAAGTAACCAGATAAAGGAATATTTATACTTTATTATGAGTGTAACATATGACATTTCACTTCTACGATAAACAATCTGTAAGGGAAGGACCCAAGTCGGAGGGGCACAAACAAATATGATATGTCCCATTATCGTCAAATCGCACGAAATTATAAACGGAGCATTATCGAAATGTTAACTGGCCCATTTGTTTAATAAAAAAAAAAATTCAAGTAATCCCACTCCGTCTCTCTGATTTCACGAATAGCGCTTTATAGAGCCAAAAAACTATAATACACCCTCCCATCATAGTTGTGCAGGATATTAATTAGGAGACTCACTTTACGATACGACTTTAAGTTTGTCTCCTCCCCACTTGTATTGACTTTACCCATCATTACTTATTAGAAAATAATCCTTTCAACAGTTTCACTTCCACACCACATCCGCTTTGTAACATCTTCTTGTTAATAAGTTTTCAATTAGCGCAACCAGCGACCAGCGACCAGCAAACGAAAGTGATTGAAAATCTAAGTTGAACTAATGAAATGTTACAGCTACTTCAACTAATACGGGTAATTAAATAAAATAATCATTAATTAGTTCGAAATTCGTTTGTAAAAGCAACGAAAAAGTGCACAGTAAATGAGACAAATTACTGCGGGTATGGGATAAACTACTTATTTAAAAAAGGGATTATACAAAAGAGAAAAAAGTATTTGAATCACAAGTTAATATTAAGTTCCAAAAAGTAAAGATGGCGGTAAATTGTGTGATTGCAAAAAAATGTTATAAGTGGCTTCTGATTATTATTGGGGTATGGTGAGAAATTTTGAAAAAATATGTTTTAATTTTTTAAATGATTTGAAACAAACTAAGCATATTAGAAAGACAATATGAGGTGGACATCCAAAAAAAATTAAAATCCATCGGGTGAAAGCCATTTATGTTCATTTTAAATTTTGATACAAATCTATATCAAAAATTCATGATACAAAAATTGATCTTTATATTGGAAAATTAGAGGTGTAATTATATAAGTGGTTGAAGTCCATTTTAGGTTTTGATATGAATCTATATCTGATCATGAGCCGATATTGGTAGCTTCCATTAGGAAAGCTTTGGCACCGAACAAAACCCAAACTTTTTACAATTGTTGAAGTTTTGAAATTTTTACCGAAGCGAATTACAAAATATAAAATTACAACACATGTGGTTTAAAAAAAATTACCCAAAGTCACCAGATTACCGATATGTGAGAGGTACTCTTATGTGGCTATGGCCTTTTAAGAGGTCTACCAGCTAACAATCAAATTTGGACATTTTGATTTTGATTCAGAAAACATTTTTGGCATAACGAGTGATATCATTTGTCTTACTTTTTGGCCTTATAAAAATGCCAATGGTCTTAGCCTAATGATTGGATCAATCAGTTATGCGAAGATGTATTTAATTGGACTATGTCAGCATGTGGACATATATAGGGAGTATTCCGCCAAGAGCTGTTTTATTATGTAGGCTCGTTAAATCGGACGAAACTATCTTTAGTAACTATTTTTTAATCTGAACAGATTTCAACAAACTAAATCTGAACAGATTTCGTTTATATTTTTTATACATTGTTTTAAAATCGGACGAAAATATATGTGGAAGCTATATCTAAATCTGAACGGATTTCAACAAAACTTCACCCACATTTTTATATACTCAATTTGATACGCTATGCACAATTTCGTGTTAATCGAAAGAAATATACGCGCATTGGTGCCCAATTCACATAAAATCGGATAAAAATATATTTGGTAGCTATATCTGAACTGCTTTATACAAATCTTCACATACCTCAATCTAAATTTATTTCAGTGCGCTGTGCAACTTTGTCTCAATCAGACAAAAATTGTGACTTGGGTGAACTATTGTGGAATCGGACAAACATATATATACCGTTTTATAGGGTCTACCCAAAATAATTCGACCAATATTGATAATTTGTGGTAGGAAGATTTGGCACCCAATCAGAATCTAACATATCAAATTTCAACCAAATTAATCGTAAAACTTGTCCAAAATCCGGATATTTTAGTGGTGTCGTTATTTGAAGGCTACCTTTTAAAGGGAACCAGTATTGATCATTTTTAGTAGATAACTTTCGTATCAAATGAGAAGTAAAATATTAAACTCCCTAAACTACCGAATATCCCCAACCTCCCCAAACAACAGACATTTTGGGGGTATCTTTATATGAGGTCTACCCGAAAAGTGGGCCGTACTGATAATTTTTAGTGTGAAGATTCGGTACCCAATAAGAACCCAATGTGCCAACTCACAGTTTAAAAACGCGCTAGAATAGTACCGAAAATAAGGTGTTCCGTAATATGGGGCTATGCCTAAACGTGGATATAACGACATGTGTAAATCATCATTGTATTTTAGGCTGATCCAGAATATATATACTTTATAGGGTTGGATATTATTATTTCGATTAGTTACAAACAGAAATACAAACTTAAAACTTAAACTCCATACTGTGGTGGAGAGTATACAAAAAAGTTTTAAAAAACTACGATCGTGATGTTTTAAAAGACATATCAATGGGTCTTTGCTTATGAGACCGAAACAAAACTGCAATCGATCATATCGATCTTAGAAGATGAGCCAACGAAAATGTTTTGTGGAAAAAACACATCGAACAGAACTGATATCTTTCTCGTAAATTATCGATCAAACAATTTCTGATTTATGCTGGTTGGAAAGGAGAAATTTCACAGTAAAAAATATTTTGATGTTTTTGTTTGGTGCATTCAGTTGTGAGTTACAGGTTTTTAAAATGGAAGCGAAAAAAAAAATAAAATAAACCAGTGAGCGGAGCAGTATAGTCGGACGGGACCATACGATACCCTACACAACTTCCACGGAAGTCTAACTTTCTGCGGATGTTTATTCTGAGCCTGGGCAATATTTCGTGATATTTGCACCCTCTTGCCCGATTAGAGGTCAACAGCACCTCTACCTTACACTGACATTCGTTTCGAATATTAATAATATTCAGTACATCCCTTCTAATTGCTTGTTTAGATTCCCTTCACCGTGAGTTGTGTTGTGATGTTCGGCTTATAATTGTGGCCTATAGATCGACTCGAAAAAAACAAAAAAAAAAAAAAAAAAAAAAAAAAAAAAAGTTTTCGGTCCACTACATCCCAAAATTATTATCTGAACATGGCCGAAAATAATGGGTATGGGTTACTAAATAATATCTCAGTACGTAAACACCTGTAAATTTTTAAGTGTAACTCCCACATCTGAGTACGTACGACCATATAATTGGTATCAATTTAAAGGTCAACCACTCCTCTTGGATATACAATCAACTTCTCGCGTCTATGACCTTCAAGGGCAAATATATAGGCAATAGAATACACAATTTGTAATTTTTCACACAAAAGTCGGGGTCCATTTGACCCGCTAAATAGTGACCGATCCTTATCAAAACAGGCATGCTTATTCTTTGGCCCGATCCCCTTCTTCATGTAAAATTTCGCGATGTTCGCGCCATAATTGCGGCCTCTAGAGCGACCAGAAAAACCGACAAAAATTTTGTATTTGGTCCATTTCATCCCCTAAATATTAACTGATCTTTACCAAAAACAATAGGGGTCTTCATTGGCTAGAACCCATCCTACATGCAAAATTTCGTGAAAATTGGTCCATAACTGTGGCCTGTATCGTGTTTACAAATTATAATGGACAGACGGACGGACGGACGTCATATCTCGACTCAGCTAGTCGAGATATGACGATCGGTATACTTAAAGGTGGGTCTAGGACCAATATTTCGCGGCGTTACAAACTTTTGGGGCTGCACAAAGCTATAATACCCTGACAACATAGTTGTGTAGGGTATAAAAATTGGGTACATTTTACAGTTTTTCTTTGACAATGGCGACAATGGCCTTACCCGAAAGTGAATGGTGGTTATAGTTCCGATATTGTCACAGCCAATTATGTGCAATCTTGGTTTCGTAGATTCCGTTCAGTAATTTTTATACCCTTCACCACACTGTTGTACAGGGTATTATGTCTTTGTGCATATGTTTGTAACAGGCAAAAAGAAACGAGATAGACACATGGTTCCTTTTGAGAATATGCATAGAATCATTTTTTAAGTCGATTTATGCATGTCCGTCCATCCGTCCGTCTGTCCGTCCGTCCGTCTGTTCCTCTGTCTGTCCATGTTAAATTGTAAACAAAGTAAAGGTGGCATTTATGATCCGAATTGGATGATATTTGGCATAGGTCACTTATTTGGCCCAAGGACGAACCCTATTGAAATTGGGAAAAATCAGTTCAGATTTAGATATAGCTCCCATATATATTTTCGTCCGATTTAAGGTAAATGGTGTACCAAAGTCCCTATACATCTTTCGATTTGTACGAAATTTTAAACAGCGTACTGAATTAGGTATAGAGTGATGTGTGCAAAGTTTTGTGAAAATCGGTTCCGATTTAGATATAGCTCCAATATATATCTTCGTCTGATTTAAGGTACACCAAAGTTGCTATATATCTTTCGATTTGGACGAAATTTGACATAGCGTACTGAATTAAGTCTAGAATGATGTGTGTTAAGTTTGCAGAAAATCGGTCCAGATTTAGGTATAGCTCCTATATATATTTTTGTCCGATTTAATGAAAATGGTGTACCAAAGTCCCTATATATAATTCGATTTGCACAAAATTTAGCATAGCGTAATGAATTATGTCTAGAATGATGTGTGTTAAGTTTGCAGAAAATCGATCCAGATTTAGATATAGCTCCCATATATATTTTCGTCTGATATTATGTAAATGGTGTACCAAAGTCCCTATATATAATTCGATTTGCACAAAATTTGGCATAGCGTAATGAATTAGGTTTAGAATGATGTGTGTTAAGTTTGCAGAAAAACGGTACAGATTTAGGCATAGCTCCTATATATATTTTTGTCCGATTTAATGAAAATGGTGTACCAAAGTCCCTATATATAATTCGATTTGCACAAAATTTGGCATAGCGTAATGAATTATGTCTAGAATGATGTGTACAAAGTTTTCTGAAAATCGGTCCAGATTTAGATATAGCTCACATATATATTTTCGTCCGATAGATAAATGGTTCACCCAAGACCCCAAGGTAGGCCGATTGGCACAACGTACTAAAGTTAATATAACCTAGCTTTAAGCATCCCTGTATCTGACCAAATGAAACATACGATGACATATTAATGGATCCATATTCATGTTAATAGTCCTTCATAAATTCGACGTCTCTTAGTATTCATCTGTTGAATATACCCACTGTGGTGAAGGGTATCATATAGTCGGCCCCGTCCGACTTTACTACTTTCCTTACTGTTTATGTTAAAGATGTACCTCGCATAGGTAGACGGTGCATATTTTTCCCCAACCTATATAATGTGGGACTCACGTTGCACTTATCAGTTTATTTTCACTAAAATATTCAGCTTTAACCTCTTGAGTTACTCTAACCAATTCCCAACTTTCCTTTAACTGTGCTAAAAATTATAGTTATATCACAGTCAATTTAATTATAACCACCCCCAATGGGTTAATTGCTAATGCATTCATAAATCCATTGTCCGACAACAAAAGGTCACTTGAATATTATGAGTTTATATGTTAAAATCTACATACATATCTCTATGCATATCCTGGAATTTAAACAATAATAACAAGATGTACAATAGCAATGACAAAAATGACAGGAAAGGAAAGAAATTTAAAAAAAATAGAAGAAAATAAACATGCAGAACAAATGAATATTTTGTCGAAAGTCGAAACTTTTCAAAAGCGTCAAACATTTATTTATAGTATACGGACAAGCTGCAACGACAAATGCATTGCAAAATACTCATATAAATGCATATATGTATGTACATATGTATGTGTTTGGATATGCATGTGTGTATTCGATTGTACAATGCTACGGAAATACGGAAGTTATTCAGAAATTCAATTGCATAATATGAATACAAATGAATGGATATTGCCATGTAAAATGGCAAAACCAAACTGAAGAATTTTTCCGAAAAGCATGTTCACACATACATAGATACGTTTGTACATACATAAGATGTGCATATTTGTCTTAATATGCAGTTATGTGATAAGTGTTTGAAGATGTTTGTTTCTATACCAAACCCAAAAGATTAAGATATTAGAAAAGAGATAAAGAGAATGGGCGTTGAATAGGAAAAGTCATTGAATAATATTTTATATATGTACATCTAAAGTATTTGCCCAGGCTAAATTATTCAATTGGGAAATGAATGAGAATATTATTTAGTAATAGTTTTAGTAAACATAAAATAATAAAATATAGAATTCATTTTCCTATTTTGTTATGTTTATCGAGATAAATATTTTGGCAAATTTTAGTCATATTTGCAAGCGAAGAATAGGCAGAGTTTAGATATGTCGAAAGCAATAATGGGGCCTGCAAAGTCGACATATTGCCAGAATCGGTCTAGAATAAGAACTAGCTCCCATATACATATTCCTTCGTTTCTGGTATACCAATTGAAGGTATGTGAAGTTTGATCGAAATTGGTTACGATATGGAATATAAAAGTGGAATATATAAAAAATTCTGATTGTCCATGGGTGGTCAATCAGAATTACTAAAATCGATCGGAAAATCTATATGGAGACTATTCTATGCAAACTGCCACCATGTGAAAACGAAATATCAAACCACAAACACTGAGAGTGGAAAATTGGGCTAGAACATTGAACATACCGAAAACCAGTGAGGAAAGAACGAAAGTCGACTGTAAGATACCCTACGCCGATATGGGCATACAAAAGATGGTATCCTTACTTTAATCTGACATTTTTGCAACTTTAAATACAATTCATTATAGAATCAATTCGAAAAATTATGCAAAATTTCGTTACCATCGTAGAAAAGTCTGTTATATTAGACATAATTTAAAACCAGTGAGCGGAGCAGTATAGTCGGACGGGGCCGACCATACAATACCCTACATAACTACCTCTTAACTGTAACTTTCTGCAGATTTTTATTCCGAGCCTGGGTAATATTTCGTGATAGTTGCACCCCTGTACGATTAGAGGTCAACAGCTACTCTTCCTTACTTTGACATATTTTCAGAATATTGCCAATATTCCCTTCACCGTGGGTTGTGTTGTGATGTTCGGCTTTCAATTGTGGCCTATAGATCGACTCAAAAAAAAAAAAACAACAACAATTAAGTTTTCGGCCCATTTCATCCCAAATTATTATCTGATCATCACCAAAAATTATTGGCGTTATCATTGACCACAACTGGAATCTCATGGAAAATGTCAAAGCGATCCGCGCTATATTTTAGTTTTCTAAAGGACAACCACTCCTCTTGGGTACACTATAAACATCTCGGGTCTATGCCCTTTAGAAGTAAATATATACGCTGTATAATACAAATTTTGTCATTTTCACACAAATATTGACTGATCTTTATCAAAACAGGCATGTTTATTCTTTGGCCCGAACCCTTTCTCCATGTAAAAATTAGCGATGTTTCGGCCATAATTGAGGTCTTTGGAGCGAACAGAAAATCCGGGCCGCCCGGTTCACATTTAACCAGTAAGGAAGGTAGTAAAGTCGGACGGGGCCGACTATATGATACCCTTCACCACTATGGGTATATTAAACATGACTATTGACATGAAATTGGATGAAATAAAATATGTGATATTTATCTAAATGTGAACCTACCTAGATCTATCCACAAAGTATGTAAATCGACTTCAAACAAATAAAAATAGGTCATCCGTTGGGATATGTCTGTACTTCTAGAAAACGCAACTACGTAATTCTATGCTCAATTTTGTAAGTTGTGCAAAATTTGATGTCAATCTAACTAACATGAGGAGTTTGATGCCTAATTTACTTGAAATCGGGTGAAAATATATATGGAAGCTCCATCCAAATATTAAGCGATTTCACACAAACTTGTCACAGGTTAGTTTATACTAATTTCAGAACGTTTTGTTCCTATCAGCATATTGGTTCCTTGGTGCGTCAATTACTTAAAATAAATCTATAATAAAAGGGAGCTACATCTAAACCTGGACCGATTTTCACGAAACATGGTAGACATCACTCTGGGCACAATTGAGTATGTTATGTTAAATTTCGTGCAAATCGAAAGATATAGCAACTTTGGTGCACCATTTATATGAAATCGGACGAAACTATAAATAGGAGCTATATCTAAATCAGGCCGATTTTCACGAAACTTGGCAGACATCATTCTAGGCTCAATTCAGTACATTGTGCCCAATTTCGTGCAAATCGAAAGATATATAGGGACTTTGGGGCACCATTTACATGAAATCGGACGAAACTATATATGGGAGCTATATCTAAATCTGGACCGATTGGCAGACATCACTCTAGGCTTAATTCAGTACGATTTGCCAAATTTCGTGGAAATCGAAAGATATATAGGAACTTTGGGGCACCATTTACATGAAATCGGACGAAACTATATATTGGAGCTATATCAAAATCTGGACCGATTTTCACGAAACTTGGCAGACATCATTCTAGGCTCAGTTCAGTACGTTACGCCAAATTTCGTGCAAATCGAAAGATATATAGGGACTTTAGGGCACCATTTACATGAAATCGGACGAAACTATATATGGGAGCTATATCTAAATCTGGACCTATTTTCACGAAACTTGGCAGACATCATTTTAGACCTAAATTATTAGGCTGTATTAAATTTCGTGCAAATCGAAAGATATATAGGGACCGTTTACATTAAATCGGTTAAATATATATATGTTACCTATGCCAAATTTCATCCAATTCGCATCATAATTTAACATGGACAGACAGACAGACAGACGGACGGACATGCTTAGACTTAGAAAGTGATTCTATGCTTATTTTCAAAAGGAACCATGTGTCTATCTCGTTCCCTTTTGCCTCTTACTTATGTCTGTTCGCTTAACATAAAACATTGCATAGCGTATTGGATTGAAATCGGTGTGTCTCGATCGAGATAAATTTTGGACTGCGCAAGATTTGCATATAGCTCCCCTAAATAATTCTTACAAATGGTACACAAAGAACCCAAGTATGTCCGGTTGACATGCAATTATGTATCGATTTCAGAATGGTATGTGTATGGTATGTTTTAAATTAGTTCAAATATCACATTTTATTTCCGATTCCATTTCAATTATCCTCCCAACATGCTTTGTCTGTTGTATTTACAGGATATTGTATACGATCATCTCTTGTATGCATCCAAAGTGGTGAAGTGTACCTTGTAGTCGGCCCCGTCGGACTTTTAATCTGTTAAGAATGTGTTCGATCCGATAATGTCTATATATCACCCCATTTCTACTATAAGTATTTGCATTCCATGTTAGAGGAAATCCTCACATGACATTACCGGTATGGAATATTTCGACATGGCATCTTGAGAGATAACAAAATCAACTCAACCAAGTTTTAGAATATCAATTATGCCGGAAATATTCGATGTGCTATCTTTACCTTAGTTAAGCTATCATGCATACACAACACACATATGTACTTACATTATCATAAGAAATAGTTAAACTTTTGTGCAAAACTTTACATGACAATGTTCGGAATCCATAAGCAAACATTATTAACGAAAAGAGAATTTGCATTTCCTTTTTACTCTCGACTGCATTGTCTCACAGGAAATTGCATTTGTGTTGCTTAAGATGGTGACAATAACAGCAACAGCAACAACAGCAGTACGTATGCGAACGATAACAAGAATTAACATTGACAGCCAATGTGTGCTGTTCAGTTGTATATAATATATATGGATAGGAATATGGAAAACGAACAAATAACATTAAATAATGGATATAATTGTAATTAATGACAGCTAACATTGCCACAAATCATATGTACAACAACCACAAGAACAACAGCACCCGTAGCTGGCAACATGGTGCACACACACACTCGTATAACACAATAACGATACTCGACAAAACAATTGAGTGGAAATATGCTAATGGTGTAAAGGTGTATGTAGTGTGCATTTGTGTGTGTGTTGGTGTGTACATGCAAATGTGTTTTATCGAAAGGATGTAAGAGTTTATGGGTAATTCGAAGAAAATTGACTTAAATGAAATGAGTAAACACACTCGGTAAATTAATTGAACTCAAACTTGTTTCAGGACTAATGCAAATGTGAGTGTGTGTATGTGTGCGTGCAAGAACAAGAGACTTAATGAAAGAAATTTCCGTTTTTGCCACATTCTTACACACATACAATGGAAATGAATGTGAGGAAACAAAAAAAGGAGATGCATGAAAATGCCATTGTTAATCTTAAGTTTTCGATTAAGGAGTATGGAACAGACATACTATAATAGGTTTCCCTCATACATACACAAATGCATTGTTCGGTATAGGGATCTTAAGGGAATATCACAATATATGTGTTTGTATTTGCATTTGAGTGAAAACATTAACACGTATTAGGAACCATTAAATAACTGTTAACATTTTCGAATAATCTTCGAAAAAATTAAATATTAGAAAGTTTTTGAAGTTTATGTAAGTATTTTTACAATGAACTAGCTTTAATTCGGTATCCTGCAATGTTAGGAAGTAAAACATCCATACATTAATCCAGACCTATTTCAGTACGCTCTGAAAGGTTGAAGGTTGGTGCACCATTTAGATAAAATCAGACGCAAAATTTATTGGGACTATATCTAAATCTGCACCTATTTCAACAAAAGGTCATGTAGATCAATCTGGACCTAATTTAGTACACTAAGATTTTTTTCTAATCCAACAAATATTGGGAGTTTGGTGCGCGATTTACATAAAATCCAACGAAAAAAATATACATGGGGTTCATCCTCATCAGTAGAAGTACAAATCCAGCTGGAATCCTGAAAATTGAAATTAGCATTACCGTCGGAGTTTAGGATTGGGATATGTACGTAGTTTTGAAAATTTGTTGAAGCAATAAAATTTGGAGTCAGGATCACTGTAGTTGTGTAGTATTCCGGTCCGGATTCAGTTTAAGAAATTAATACTTATGGGTATTAAATGGTACTAAATTTGGTACAATTTGAATTTTAGGTGAACCAATAGAACTATAATCATGAAATTTGGAGTCCGGATCGCTGTTGTGTTGTAAGATTGAGATATGTAGGAATTTTTAGAAATTGGTACTATTGTGTACTAAATTTTGTACAATTTGAATTGTTTTAATCCTGAAACTTGGATTTAGGATCACTGTGGATGTGTGGATTGAGGATTGGGGTATGTAGGAAGTTTTGGAAATTGGTACTACTTTGTACTAAATTTGGTACAATTTTTAATTGTGGGTGAACCGATAGAGTTGCAATCCTGAAACTTGGATTTAGGATCATGGTGGGGGAGTAGGTTTGGGTTAAGGGGGCCCAATCTCGGGGTCAACATTTTTTTGATTTAATTCGAATCTACACTAATTCAAGAATGTCCCTACAATATTTCAAATGAAAATCTCAAGCATCAAATGACGGCTGAAGGGCTTCTCAAACTTTAAACGCGCTTTTTCTCTAAACATTGGTTTTGCGAATGGCGGGCACGATAACTCAAAAACTAATAACTCAATCGATTCCAAATTTTTACACGTTTCTCTCCGGATAAAGCCAATCGATGAAGATCTTCCTTATTATACCCTTCACCACACTGTTGTACAGGGTATTATGTCTTTGTGCATATGTTTGTAACAGGCAAAAGGAATCGAGATAGACCCATGGTTCCTTTTGAGAATATGCATAGAATCACATTCTGAGTCGATTTACGCATGTCAGTCTGTCTGTCCGTCTGTCCATGTATTTTTGTTAACAAAGTACAGGTCGCATTTATGATCCGTTTTGGATGAAATGTGGCACAGTTCACTTATTTGGCCCAAGGACGAACCCTATTGAAATTGGAGAATATCGGTTCAGATTTAGATATAGCTCCCATATATAGTTTCGCCCGATTTAATGTAAATGGTGTACAAAAGTCCCTATATGTCCTTCGATTTGCACGAAATTTGGCATTGCGTACTGGAATGAGTCTAGAATGATGTGTGTAAAATTTCATGAAAAGCGGTTCAGATTTAGATATAGCTCCCATATCTAGTTTCGCCCGATTTTAGGTAAATGATGCACCAAAGTCGCTATATATCTTTCGATTTGCACGAAATTTGGCATAACGTACTGAATTAAGCCTAGAGTGATGTCTGCCAAGTTTCGAGAAAATCGGTCCAGATTTCTATATAGCTCCCGTATATAGTTTCGTCCGATTTCATGTAAATGGTGCACCAAAGTCGCTATATATCCTTCGATTTGCACGAAATTTGGCATAACGTACGGAAATGAGCCTAGAGAGATGTGTGCCAAGTTTCGAGAAAATCGGTCCAGATTTCTATATAGCTCCCGTATATAGTTTCGTCCGATTTCATGTAAATGGTGCACCAAAGTCGCTATATATCTTTCGATTTGCACGAAATTTGGCTTAACGTACTGAATTGAGCCTAGAGTGATGTCTGCTTTTATTCGTGAAAATCGGTCAAGATTTAGATATAGCTCCCTTTTATTATAGATTGATTTTAAGTAACGCACCAAGGATTTTAAGTGACGCACCAAGGAACCAATAGGCTGATAGGAACAAAACGTTCTGAGATTACTATAACCTAACCTGTGACATGTTTGTTTTAAATCGCTTAATATTTGGGTAGAGCTTCCATATATATTTTCGACCGATTTCAAGTAAATTGGGCATCACACTCTTCATGATAGTCACTTTGACATCAAGTTTTGCACAACGTACAAAATTGAGCATAGAATTACGTAGTTGCGTTTTCTAAAAGTACAGACATAGACCAGTATTTGTTTGAAGTCGATTTACATACTTTATGGATAGATCTATGTAGATTCACATTTAGATAAATATCACATATTTTATTTCATCCAATTTCATGTTAATAGTCCTGTTCAATATACCCATAGTGGTGAAGGGTATCATATAGTCGGCCCAGTCCGACTTTACTACTTTCCTTACTGGTTTTTTAACTTGGTTTTTGGTATAAAATCGGCGATTTTCCAAAAAATATTTTTTTCAAATGTCCGGCATTTTGTTAATTTTAGAGCGAAGTCGATAATCCTAGTTCATAGGAGAGCCAGACATGTACTCTTTCTAACACAAATTTTCGGATTCCGATGTTCCAGTGAGGAGATATCATGTCCGTCATCAAAAATAAGGACAAAAAACAAAAACAATAACAAAAATTTTTTGTAAATCATTTTTCTTCTCTTTTAAATCTTCAAATATATACATGTTAAGTTACCAGAGATGGCCTGTCAGAAACAGTGATGTAAATGACATACATTTCCGACGTATAATACATACGTCACAAACGTCGGAAAACCACCCAAATCCATTAGGTTTTTAACAAAATAGCTATTTCCACTTATCGATTAGGAAATGTCGTATGCTTTACTCAAATCCATATAAAATTTCAAAATTTTATTCTCAGAAACGTTTAGAATTTTGTATCAGTTCTAGTAAAAAAGCCAGTTATATGTAAAAATAATATAAGTTCTTGAAAATAACTGTATATGGTGATAATATTGAAATAATTGACGTCTACTACATATATACAAGTATATGACGTTTCCGACGTTTACACCTTTTCGACAGTCGAAAACCTAAAAATTTGTCATACGAACCATTCCTGAAGGTTACAAACCTTAAGAAGCATTGGTAATGATTGGTTACCAGCCCTTTTGAAAATCTTGAAAAATTAAAATCGAGAATATGGTACAATTTAAATTGTGGATGAAGCTATGGTGTTGGAATCCTGAAATTTTAAGTTGGAATCATTGTGGGGGTGTAGAAACGAGGTATGCAGGAAGTTTTCTTGGATGGTTGAGGTTTGTACTTATGGAAATAATGTGTGCTAAATCAAACTGAAATTGGATTCGTGTGAACCTTTAGAGCTCGAGTCATGAAATTTGGTACTAAATGGTACTCAAATTTAATTTACTGTCGATATAATTGTGTGGATCGCATAGTTTTTCTGACATATGTAGTTTTCTGCGGAAATAAAATTATATGTTAATACATATTTAAATGTTTCCCACTTTCGCTAACGAAGTAGCGGGCATATGCTAAACAAAACGTTTTTCATTACCATTCAATGGGTTGACTTTCTAAACAATACTTTTTAAGCCTGGTTTCTTCAGACTATACACCAAACTATAAAATTCAGAAAATGCATGAAATCATTGACTGCGTCTGTGCTTCAAATTTCCAATAGCCCATTCACCAAAAATATGTCATAAGAATTCAATATTTGCAACCCCTGTATTTTGAAAGGCTTCACACCTAAATTCTTGAGCTAAATTTTCATTATTTTTGAGTAAGGATATTGTGCACATACAACCAAAATTACTAGAGAGGAATATATTAGGTTGGGGAAAAAGAAATCCATGATTTTTTCGACAGATGGCTGCACTGATAGATTTCTCGTAAAGTATCGATCAAACAATTTCAGATTTATGCTCGTTGGAAGGGTGATATTTATGTTACTGTTGTTTGTTTGGTGCATTCATTTTTGAGTTTAAATAGAAGAGAACAAAGAGAAAATTCGGTACATTTTACAGCTTTTCTTTGACAAAGTCGTGAATGCAGGCGAAATGGCTAAAATTGTGCATTGTGTTTATGGTTCCGATACTGCCAATTGTGTGCAAGTTTGGTTTTGTAGATTCCGTTTAGGAATTTTTGATGTTAAAGGTGCACCTCGCAGCCAGAATTGGCCAACAGGAGATGTGTCATGTTCCACAAGGATAACGATAGGCCACACACATCTACAGTGACTCGCCAGAAACTTCGGGAACTTGGTTCGGAAGTTTTAATGCATCCACCATACAGTCCAGACTTGGTACCAAACGATTATCATTTCTTTAACGATAATAAAATGGTATCTAGGGAGGATTGTAAAAATCGACTACTAGAGTTTTTTTCAAATAGAGACCAGGACTTCTATGAGAGAGGCATTATGAAGTTACCTTTAAATCATACAACAAAATGGTGCATATTTGGCCTAAATCGGACATTCCTAAGCATGTCAAATAAAGTATAGTTCATACAAAAAATGGATTTCTTTTTGATACCCAACACCCTGTATATTTTCGTCTGAGTTCATGCAATTTGTGCACCAAATAATAAAGGTTTCTCCCAGCGAGGTAAAATTGTGAAAAACGCGATGTGCTGCAGCATACTAAGTGGTGTATGCCAGGGTTGCTCAATTAGGTCCAGTTTTATATATAGATCCCATAAATAATTTTGGACATATTACCAAATCTTGTACGTACTCAAATTGGTGAAGGGTATAGTTTTGTTGGTCCTGTAGGCGATTCATG